>NW_011368652.1:0-4671 GCF_000735185.1 Notothenia coriiceps | reverse complement strand
CTTTGCAAGAATGGAAGTAGTCATCACATACAGAGCATCAACTAGTTCCTGAACAGTGTCCTTCACATGCTGATATCCAAGAGAGGGAGTCACACAGTCACAAGATGGAGGAATAGAAAGCAGTATTCAATGTTTACTTCAGATTAGCTCCACGTCAGAAATGATCATGCTTGTCATATGTCTCTCTCCATAGAGGCTGAATCATCATGTTAATCACATAGCTATCATATGCCTCAAACAGTCCTGATGCTCTTCTAGGTAATCACACATCCTGTCATGTTCACAGCTACAGTTGGGATACCTTTGTTATCATGTGGACTCTGATATTGGAAGAGGACATTCAATATTTTCCCAACAACTACACTGTAGCTGCTGACTGCATATGACAATATCACCTTTGAACCCTTGAATCTTACCTCCCTCTGTGAGCAGTGACAGCCAGCAGCAGCAGCAGCAGAGATGAATGTGAACGCGGGCACGGTGGGCAGCGACCCGGTCATTCTGGCCACGGCTGGATACGACCACACCATCCGCTTCTGGCAGGCGCACAGCGGCATCTGCACCAGGACCGTCCAGCACCAGGACTCTGTATCCTTACCGTGACTGAGAGCAACAGTGTGCTTTTACTGTGACATGAGGGTGTTTGTGTACAGAATGCATATTACACAAACACATGTGGGTCATTCCATAACAAGTTTTATTATCTCGAATCGTATAGATCTACTGCAAATATTTGTAATTGTAATGTTTGTGTATTCTTGCCTTTATCGCTGGATTGGGTTGTAAGGCAAGTCAAGGCAAGGCAAGTTTATATTAAATTTATATAGCACCTTTCAACACAAGGCAATTCAAAGTGCTTTGGTACTAAACACCCAATAATGACATAGTGGATAATGGAGGAATGTGACATCATCATTTTGATATGATGATGTCACTCAGGATTGACTTCAAAATCACCCTCTTCACTCATCAGTGCATATATGGAAATGCTTCCTCCTACATCAAGGAATTGCTCACCCCACAAACCTCCATGAGGAACCTACGTTCAGTAAAGGCAAACCTCCTCATCCCACCAAGGACAAAACTGAAGGCCATGGGAGACCGAGCCTTCTGCTCCGAGACCGTGGAATGCCCTCCCAAACCACCTGAGGACACCACAGACTGTAGATGCTTTCAAAAAAGGCCTAAAAACACATCTTTTTAGGATAGCCTTTAACTAGATTTTTAAATTCCCCACATTAATCCATGCCGGCATGAATGTCACAGCTTTTATTATGTTGTGTTAATTGTTTTTTGTTGTTTCGTTTCACCCTTTTTAATTTTGTAGCACTTTGAGTTTTGTTTACGCAAATGAAAAGTGCGCTTATATTATTATATATATATATATAGAGTATACTTAATACAATCTATATTGACAAATCAATGCTGTCAATAAAGCATTTGTCTATTGCATTTCCAGAATTTGACTGTAGTACATTACATTACATGTTAGACGCTTTTATCCAAGGCAACTTACATACTCAATACTGTGGACAATCCCCACAGGAGCAATTTGGGGTGAAGTGTCTCAGGGACACACCGACATGCTGCCTGCAGTGGGACTCGAACTTGCTACCCCCTGATTCGAAGTCCAGCACACTAACCACTGAGCCACAGCCTCCCTCATAGTAACTCTCTGATTCTATTGTATAAAGACAGACTTGCTCAAGTTGGCTAACCAGATCAAGAGCTGTAAAATATTACACAAATTAAAAATCACCTTTTCTTAACGATTGCTCCCAGCAAGTAAATTACCTTGAGCTGACGCCTGACAAGAGTATGATTGCTGCAGCAGGTTGGTCCAAATGTTTCCCAAACTCTCTTTTGCATTATATAATTAAATGAATATCTCCTTTAATAAGTAAATTCCACTCTGTGTTAATAGGTTATCAGCACATCCGCATGTTCGACCTGAACTCCAACAACCCAAACCCTGTGATAAGCTACGACGGCGTGAGCAAGAATATCTCGTCTGTGGGTTTCCATGAGGACGGACGCTGGATGTACACGGGAGGAGAGGACTGCATGGCTCGCATATGGGACCTTAGGTATTGTAGAGGAAGCTCATTGTGCTAAAGGAAATTCACTCTGTGTTAAAAGACCCTTACTTTAATCCCTTATGCTCCCTCCAGGTCAAGAAATCTGCAGTGTCAGAGGATATTCCAGGTCAACGCTCCAATCAACTGTGTGTGCCTGCATCCCAACCAGGTGAGACTTAAACGACAGTCTAGGATATGCATTTGTTTATATATTATTGTAAGACAGTTAACAGTTTATGCTGAAAAGACTTGCATTAAACCATGAGTTGTTACATTTCTCAGGCAGAGCTGATTGTTGGCGATCAGAGTGGAGTGATTCATATCTGGGATCTGAAGACGGACCACAACGAGCAGCTGATTCCTGAGCCAGAGGTCGCCATTAACTCCGTTCACATCGACCCGGATGCCAGTTACATGGCAGCGATCAACAGCTCGGTCAGTACTCAAGCAGTCTGCAAATGGCGCTGTGTTTTGATACATTGGCATGTTATAATGATAGGCCACCTACAGTCCATCGCCCCTAGTTCTGGAAAGCAGACGGGAGTCCCGGCACAGAAGCCATCGAAAGAAAAAAAAGTCAATATCAGTATGAAATGTTTGCTATATTTGCTACATGTTTTCAGCACCTTACCTCAATCAAGCCTTTATATCCACCTACGCTGTCTTCAAAGAAAATAGAAAATATTCAAAATATAGCACTTCATTCTATTATTCTCATTTGTTTTGGTGGCTAAAGCATGTTTTACAGGATTCTTACGGTCATTAAAAAACCTGGAAAAGTCATCGAAATTCAAAATGCAAAAAAAAAAAAAGTTATGGAAAAACAATATTTTTCCCAAAGTTTTGGAAAAGTCATGGAAATTTAACTAAAGTTGCATCAAATATAATTTATATTTTATTTAATCGCTGAAATAGTAATACTATAATAAATACCGTATCGTATATTAATGAAACTTAAAATGGCATTTAACTGACGAGGCATTTCGCTGGTGAGAGATTTTTACAATCACGCCCTCTAGTCGACAGTGGCTTCAGTCTGTAGGAGCTAGTAAGCCTACTGTTTGATTTGTTTTAGATACGCACAACATGTTTCCTATGCAGACCTTATTTTCCAGTTTACCATGTTCAAATAAAAACGTTTCAGTGGTACCGCTGAGAGAGTCATGTTTTTGGTCATGGAAAACGAGGTAAAGGTCCTGGAGAGAAGTCATTGAAAATCATTGGTGAAAAAGTGTATGAACCTTGGTTTTGCTTTTGCCCCCTTGAAGTTCCTCGAGGTTACTGCATATTAAAGGTCTTCTTTTCTCTAACAGGGAAACTGTTATGTGTGGAACCTGTCTGGAGGGGCAGGAGACGAGGTGACCCAGCTCATCCCCAAAACCAAGATCCCGGCACACAAACGCTACGCCCTGCGCTGCAAGTTCAGCCCTGACTCCACGTGAGTGCCCTCCTCCTTACTTTACACACTGAACATCTTTCTCTGATTGTCCCTGCTGATCAAACACATATGTGTGTGTTTCTTTGAATCCCCTCCAGTCTGTTAGCCACCTGCTCCGCGGACCAGACCTGTAAGATCTGGAGGACGTCTAACTTCTCTCTGATGACGGAGCTGAGCATCAAGAGCAACAACCCCGGGGAGACGTCCCGAGGCTGGATGTGGGACTGCACCTTCTCCGGAGACTCCCAGTATATCCTCACTGGTCAGTACCTTTTTATATATATTAATCAGGAAAAGTCAAAAAAACTTGAGTAATGCCACTTTTGAAAGAACCATAGCCTTGTGAAAATCCGATCAGGACACTCCCGTAGTCCTGGAGCCATTTGCACTTTGATGACATCCCACACGTCTCCTCATTTCTATTCTCCCCTTGTCTTGCCACATTTGATCCAACACATCTTTAAACACTGTTTATATATATGTGTAATTATATATTACCTTCAATAGTGTTTTTATTTGTCAGTCAGTTTATAGATTTGTTATCTTCACGGTAGGGATGTCCCGATCACCTTTTTTTGCTCCCGATCCGATTCCGATCATTTGATTTTGACAATTTGCCGATACCGATTTTTCCCGATCCGATCTTTATGCAATGCATTAAGAGAAAAAAAAGCATTCAAGTTGTCCCTTAAGGTTATTTTTTTATTTAAATTGGATATTCTATCCAACATGGATATAGCTTCTTTCTTTCACAGCAGCATTGGATCAGTTCAGTTCTGCAGCATTGGATCAAAACAAAATAAAGCTTATCAGTACTCGTTAGCTTACTGCTACAATTAGACACTGCGCCCTGCCCACTCTGTTGCCAGATTTGAGAGAAATAAGCAACCAGGTCTATGAAAACAAGCCCCAAAGAAGCAACACATACATGATGTTGTGTAATTTGAAACCAAAACTAAGGCCTCAGGATGACTTTAAGACTTGAACATGGTCATTTTTGTTTTGTAACATTGAATTAAAAAAAAATTTTTAAAAATCCGATCCCCGATTTTTTTGTCCCGATTCCGATCTTTTGAAAATCACGTGATCGGCTCTGATCCCCGATCACGTGATCGGATCGGGACATCTCGAATAAAATATACTTCAAACTTTGTG
>NW_011368651.1:6402-13685 GCF_000735185.1 Notothenia coriiceps | reverse complement strand
TAAAATAACCCTAGTAATGTAACACTTTTCAGTGCCTGCAAGCTATTATAGCGATAACTAGCATAAACAGCTCAAACTCCCCTATGACACATATTTAACATGTTAAACTCAAGTCGCGTATGATTGACAAAAAAACTGAGAGAGAGAGAGAGTAATTATTTGTCACAACAAGCGTCAGCTTCGTCATTTTGACTGAAAGCCTTATGCCAGCTCACCTCACCGCACTATAACCTCACAGTATCTGGACAAAGACTCCAGTTTAATGTCCATACATTTCAATTTCCTTCTTTTCACAGCTGGGTCCCAATCCCAGTTTCTTGGATGATAAGAAGCTGGGTCGAAGCCAGTCAGGTAAACTTACCCATGGAGGCACCATCTTCCTGGTAGATCAGAAGTACCCGTTTAAACTGCGCTACTCTGTGAGCCCAAACGGATCAGCCGCCAACGAATCACGAAAAGGACTTAAAGCCACGGATAAGACAAAAGGAGGAAGAAACGGGCAAGAGAAAGAGGCACAGTCCAGTCCAAATATCCAGCGCAGTATAAAGGATTTCTGTTCTAAATCTCCTACGAAGGTATCCCCTCTGTCACTGTGTTCAAATCCATTTAGTGTATTTTTCACATGTATCCTAGTTTGCTTATTCCAGCAAAAATAACGTTTACTAAAATAAATGGAAGTCAAGCTGGTGAAAATAAGTGTATTTTAATTTATTTTTCTGTTTAGTCGTCTAAAAGAAAGCTGAGTCCAGAGAGGGGCAGCCCTGAAGTTAAACGCCGAAGAAGAGATGAGGAAGAGGATGATGAGGAGGAGAGAATGGCTGATGAAAAGCTCAAGCAGCTGCAGTCGTGGGCAGAGAAGTCAATAGCAGAGAGGAGTAATAGCACACAGCCTTCATCATCTTCATCATCTTCGAAAGGCTGTCTCAAGAGCAGCTGGCAGCAGATCGGCAATCTGATGCTCTACACTGCTGCTGGTGTCGCAGGAAGTGACAAGGTGGGACTTCTTGCAATGAGCTTTTTTTTAAATTTAGTATTTCTTTAGTTTCTAAGGTCAGAAAATCAAACAGTGTTGTGGTAAGTAACCTGATGTTTCAATGTTATTGTTTCAAATAAAATGTTGGCCCTTTTGATAAAATAGGAAATATTGCAGAAATATTTAAATAAAAAAACTCTTGTCATGTTATCTTAAAAATCATCCATTGAATACAAATCACAATTTTAGCAAATGCTAGTTCTGCCACTGTAGATCAATCAACGATATGTCTGTTAATGTATTGGTTGCACAAATAAGCTAAGCAAAATATATTTATATCATTGTAAATTGAATAACTTATTGGACTGTTGGTTGGACAGTACAATTCATATATTTCTTATATATTAAAAATCCAAAAATATTCCTTATTTTAATCAATAATACAAATAATTATTAGCTGTCGTTACATTCATTTTGAGTTTAGTACAGCATCATCTTTAGTCACAGGAAGTGACGTAATAAAACCTTAACAGCTGTTGTTTTTTAAACACAGAAATGTCCACTATAAAAACATTTGTTCACTTCCTGATTCAAATTGTCAATTTGAATATATATGTTGTGGTCATTTTTTATTGTCGACATATTTTTTCCAGTGTTTTTTTAATTTCCTTTTCATATTTTAATTGATTATTTTCTGCACCAAAACACCAACCTACTTGGCAATAAACCAATTTCTGATCTTGATAAGGTTTTACTTATATCACCTTATATGATTTCTGGTGCAGCTGAAGTGTAATCGCGGAACATTCCTCTCGTTGTCTTTCTCCAGATTGCTGGGTTTGACATAGATGGTTGCATCATCACTACCAAGTCTGGTAAAGTCTTTCCCACTTCGCCAGATGACTGGAGGTATGTCTGCACTCCTTAATATACTATTTGAAATAGTTACTCATCATCATATCATGGATTGTCATATTTATTTATGTATTTAATTTACAGGATTTTGTGTCCTGAGATTCAGCCCAGGCTGGCCAGCCTGCTTAAGAAAGGATACAAGGTGAGGAGAGTCAAGACGCAACAGTTGCAATTACAATATAGTGCAGTTTAGAAGATGATAACCTGTGAAATATGCAACAAAAGTGTACCTAGTCTACCCTGCCTTTGTTTTTATAGGTGGTGTTCTTCACCAACCAGATGGGCATTGCTAGAGGCAAACTGAAACCAGAAGTCTTCAAGTCTAAAGTGGAGGACATCCTCACCAAGCTGCAGCTACCTGTGCAGGTTGGTCGTGTTGTGTGTTAATTAAATTCATTAAGCAATCTTTTTCCTAATATTGTACAAAAAGAGGTTATTGTATCCCCACAATGTCTGTGTTTCAGGTGTTTGTAGCAGCCGGTTCTGGTATATACAGGAAACCAGTGATGGGAATGTGGAACCACTTGTGCGACAAGGTAAATGTTTGGGAGTCGCATGAACACACACCCTGCCATGTTATTTCAGAAGTAAACCTCAGAGACGGTTTGCATTGTGCAAAGTCTAAACTTCTGGACACTCATTTAAGCTGAGTCATAGGAGCCGCCCTTTAGCCCCGGAGCTGTATCTTCAGGTTTGACAATAGTCTATTTCTGATCTTTGTCTTTGCTTGTGTTTCCTACTCAGGCGAATGATGGCGTGACTGTTGACAAGACACAGACCTTTTATGTGGGAGGTGAGTTAGGGTGGGCGTGAAGTAAAGTTGCCATGGTGATAAACATCCCATGCTTAAAGGTTGCCAAACGTGTTCCCAGTTATTAGGTACGGTATGACAGAGAAGGACACTCACAGTATTTATTTTTGTTTTCAAAACATAACTTTGTGTTCACTGTTATTGGCCTAATACTAATACTACACTTAAAGGGGCCCTATTGTGCTTTTCGGGTTTTCCCTTTCCTCTAGTATGGTGTATATAGGTTTTTGTGTGCATGTAAACGGTCTACAAAGGGTGAAAAGAGGTGCTGCAGCACAGGCAGTGTGAGGAAAATAAAGAGCTTTTTCAACATGTCACAGTAGAGACACAAAATACAAATCTAAACCTGAAAAAGAGCAGACTATGTCCCCTTTGACAGACAATGTGATGCCTAGATCTGAATCTATCCCCCAAGCCAAGAAATGATGAAGAATGAACAACTTGAAAATCCCAAACATGCACACAGCTTATGACTTTACCTTTGTGCACAGATGCTGCAGGTAGGCCGGAGAACTGGGCTCCAGGGAGGAAGAAGAAGGATTTCTCCTGCAGTGACAGAATAGTAAGTTTATATATTGTTTACTGCTTTGTGGAGTTCCTCCTCTTCCTCCTACTGCCATGATGTTTTATGTTTGTTTCTTAAATGTCATTAAAACATCATGCACATGACTATGACTCAATGTTTCTTATGACCCATTGATGTGGAAATGTTGCACACCACTGACACAATGTGAGCGTTATGTACCCACTACAGTCTTCCTTCTTGTTTTCTAGTTTGCTCTGAACATTGGGTTGCAGTTTCACACCCCAGAGGAGTTTTTCCTGGGATGGAAGAGCGCCCCCTACAGCATGCCTCACTTTGACCCTGTGAGTACAATTGAGTTATGACATTACATTTGTCGGTTTGATCTGATTCTGTTAAAAATGTTTCTTCACGTGGACCTTTTTAGAGGACAATTGATTCCACTGCGAGACTCTACGACCCCCCGACTGCCTCATTAACCTCCAGCAAGACAGAAGTCATTGTTGCGGTGGGCTTCCCTGCATGTAAGAGGAGAAGCGTTGTGTATATTTCACCTTTTCTGTTCTCTCCTCCCACCAAGGTTTCCTAGCAGTTAAATCTAATATTCTTTCCTCTGCTTCCTCGTTGCACAGCTGGTAAATCCACATTCTTCAACACCCACGTCGTTCCCAAAGGCTATGTTTACGTCAACAGGGTGAGTGGATCTTAATAAACAGGGCTCCTGTTCTTCCCCAGTACTGAATGCGTTCAGAGCATCCGTTTTTATACAGTGGTGATAAGTCACTAAGTGCATTTACTTTTACTTAACTACAAATTTGAGATACTTTTACAATGTATACTTTTACTGTGCTACATTTTCAAGGTGTATATTGTAACAAATGTCTTATAAATTCATAGACCAACAAATGCATCTTTAATGATTAGCCTATATGAATTAAATGGAACCATTTTGATCTTTTCAGTTAGTAGTGTGAAAAAGCGTCATGTTTGCTTCTCAAATGTAAGGAATACTTCTTTCACCACTGGTTTTCTACATATATTATTGTTGGTTTACTTTGTTTATTTCCTACCCTGATGGCATATTTGATACTCAAGTTTGTAACTGTTTTAACGATTGTATCGCAATAATGATGAGAGCCTCACGGTTTAGACACATTTGAGTACTGTTGTTTTATACCATACTGTGGGCACTTCTGTTAGTCTTCCCTGACATGTTCTGACCCGGCACTATTGATGCTTTGTATCAGGACACGATCGGTTCGTGGCAGAGCTGTGTGACATTATGTGAGCGTTCTCTGAAGGAGGGCCGCAGCGTCGTCGTGGACAACACCAACCCAGACCCGGAGTCTCGCAAACGGTAAAGCAAAACTGAAACTCAATTATTGACCAAACTCTTGGCAAAAAGCATTCAAGCTCCCTGTAAGTATTAGTTGAGTTTTTAGCCAGTTTGAACGGACCAGCGGACAGCACAAGCCCAATTTGTGTCAGCTAAGGACAGAAAAATTATGTAGGCACAAAAAAAACAGGGATAGTAATTAGGTTTGTTAGCGAGTATTGGATCTCAGCCAACAGAGATACCACAAAAACAGGGATGGTAGTAGAGATTGTAGGTCATGAAACAATACACCTTATCTCATAACAAAGAACAAATCAAACCCATTTCTTTTTTGTTGAAAAATGATAGTCATACCAAACAGCTGAAGTGTCAAAATGTTTATCTAATCATCACATTTTCAAAATGTTTAAAATGTAAACCTTGTAGGAAATGTCTTTTTTTTTTAAATTGATCGTTTTCAATACTGCATGTCATGATCCTGGCCACTAAAGCTGCATTCTGTCAATATTTTTGATTAAATGATAATCCTCTTCATTTATTTGAACCCATATCCTAACCCACATTAAACCTAATCTGTGTCGAAACACTTTTCACGTTTTGTGTGACAGATATGTGGACGTCGCCAAGGCAGCCGGAGTGCTGTGTCGCTGTTTCCACTTCTCCGCCTCTCTGGAGCAAGCCAAACACAACAACAGAGTATGACTCTCCTCTAAACTCACTCTTCACTCTTTGGTTGCTTTATCCTGTATTTGTTCACCAGTGTTTTTATTCATGCACATTTTGTTTTCAGTTCCGAGAGATGAATCCATCAGAGAGCAAACATATGAAGGTCAATGACATGATTTTCCACAGCTTCAAGTGAGTGACACTTGACGATGTTTCCTATAAACGTATCCGTTTCTTATGCAAAAAAGCTTAAAACTAAAGCACTGAGGTTAAGTAAATCTAGCTAAATGCATGCTACACAGATTCTTCTTCTTTGCTTCCTGTTATGAAAAAACAAACTTAATCTTGGTAATAGTTGTACTGCTAGTGGCTCTGGTACTGATCTGAATCTCTTTCTGGACAGGAAACACTTTCTGGCTCCTGCTCTCTCCGAGGGATTCTCCGAGATCCTCCAGATCCACTTTGTGCCAAACTTTAAAGACAGCCAATCAGAAATCCTGTTCAGGCAGTTTTCTGAGGGCTGATTGGAGGATAGGCTTCTAACAACTTTGACCTCCACATTCTCCCTGCCACAGCGAAAATAGAGATAACAGCCAGTGAAGCAGCTGAGGTGTGAGATCTGAGATTTGTGCAGAGCTGATTGTCATTGCTCACAGTATTATGCAATCTGAATGGCTAACTACAACAATGATATAAGACCTGTAATGGTAACTAAACTTGGATTAAATCAGTGTTTGATCGACATTATTATATCAATGTACGGATATATTTCCATATGATATATCTGCCTAGTTTCATGCATATTTTATACATGTTCAGTATATAAATAATTCAGTGTTAAAAAGAGGAATGTTTGTTTTTTATATCCTGTATGATAAGGACGTCCTTCTGAGTGAATTAACGGTCTTCTGTTTGACAATAAAGCTTTGGAAAACACTTGATAGCACTCTCTACGATTGTCCTTTATTCCTGTGTGAGCTATTTTGAAAACTGCATTACGTTATTTTGGCGTAAATCTTGGCGGTTCTCAGCTGATGGATTATTGGTGTTCGACCTCGGGCAGGAACTGGATCTCTTGACCCAGATGCTGTTTCAGCCACGGCATTATCTTGAAAAGGTCGATGTGAAAGTCTCGTGCATCGGGAGGCGGATTGTCGCTGGTCCCTCTGAGGCCTGCGTCACATATGTTTGTGGTGCCCCAGCTCACGACTCCCACCTGGAGATGAAAGTAGGAAAAACATCTATAATATGATTCGGATTGGAAAAAACAAGTTGTTTGATAAGAAATAACCTCTTATTGACCTGAAAGTAACGCTTTCTTTTTTGCAGATAAAGGGATCCACCAGAGTCCCCTTAAAGAAAAGAGACAACGTTAATGTGAATCCCATGTTGGTCAAACTGTGGCAGAGAGATACAGTAAGTGCAGAGTCCAAACCTTTACAGGTGATGGGGTCCTTGTATGCTGTGGACCCCCCAGTACACAGGAATCTGTCCGGTATGTACTCATCCAAAGTCACATTGGTGGGGTCTTTGAGTGTTTGCCTCGCCTTCTCCACACAGCTGGGTCTCTGCAGACAGAAAACGAGTTACATTTCAACACTTTCACAATAAAACAGAAGTATATCCTCAAGGCAGTGCTGAGAAAAGGAGTGGGATTCTTAAGTAAAAATAGATGGAAACACTAATTACAATTAAAAGTCCTTAAGTAAAAACATTTAAGTATTATCATTAAATGTACATATAGTATTAAACAGTAGCACTCATAGATCTTTTTTTAAAAGATCCTTTTTTAAATATAATTTTCAATCCTATTGCTGGCAATTATGTATTAATGCTGTTCATCAATTTGTAGCCAATTTACATATATTTTACCTTGTACAACACTTTTATAATAATATAGTATAGTACGGCATCACATCAGCAAAACATGTTTTATATTTTAGAAGTTTCTAGTTATTTAGGTTCAAATGAATGTAGTGGAGTAAATGTTCAATATTTTCCTCTCAAATGTAATTCAGTAGAAGTTTAAAAAAGCATAAAATAGAAATACTTAAGTGAC
>NW_011368651.1:0-6376 GCF_000735185.1 Notothenia coriiceps | reverse complement strand
GTGTTGATATTTAAATTCTGAACACAAATACTTAGGACAAATCATCGCAATATAATGTCAGATAAGCATTGCGTCACAAACAAAAAACTGAAGACATGATGTTTTTTGTTTGTGACGCAATGCTTATCTGACATTATATTGCGATGATTTGTCCTAAGTATTTGTGTTCAGAATTTAAATATCAACACTTGTTTTCTCTGTTGCACCTTAGTACTTTGCTGAAGGCCTGTCCTCAGTAAACAGAGGAAATATCTGTGGGTAACAGTAGTGAATATGAATATAATAATTAGTTATTATTTGTGATTCCACCTCGTGCCCAAGTATCCCACATGCGCACCAGGGGAGTCTTGTCAGGAAGTACATACTTGACAATGCTGGGTCAGCCCAAATGTCCTGCCAGTGTTGTCTAGTGTGTCGAGCAGTGGTGTTTTTCTAGTCGGAGAGCTTCACAGGGAGACTAACTGAACTATAAACTGAGATATGTGGGTGGGGCTTAAGTGTTTGTTTTCATACCTGTGTAACAAGCACATCCTGGTCTGCATAGCAAGCCACCACCTTCACTGAAATAAAAAGGGATTAGTATTATCATATAAACATACAGACACACACATATTTGGCTTTTGATTTAGAGCTGAAAACATAAGTAAACTCATTTATAACAACTTGATAATTATTTTGTAGTTTAAGTCACTATTTATTAAACAACACTGCAAAGAGGTTTTTTAAATAGTTGTTTAAAACAAGGTTCCAGATTACAATTCACCAATAATTTACCACTTGAAAGACACAAAACTAATGTTCAATACCTTTGCACTAAATTGCCCATATTAGGGGAAATTATAATAAATGTATCTTATGTGACATAATTACTGGACGAATAGGACACTACCAGTTTTATTGGTTTTTACTATAAGTTAGTTTTTTATTAAACACTTTATGGCTCAAAAACCATAAAGAAATATATTACTGTCTGTAACATATCTCTTTACATGTTATTTAGGTGCTATTTCATAATAGTGTTGTTGTGAAAATTCAGATCTTTCTCTATTAAAAGTATGATTTTTTGAATAATAGCTTCCAATGTCCTGTGTGATAGTGTGATATCGCACTCGACACACAAGCCACATATTCTTTTAATGGATTGTAGTGCTATCTCTGTTTTAAATGCATATTTTAATGCAGTTTTTTATTGAATACTCTTGGTTTTTTCAACAACTTTCATGCTATGTGACCCAGTCAGTCTAAATTCAGAATTGTAATACTACATTATACACAGTCTATGATTACTACACATGAAAAGTAGGACACACCTCTTTTTTTTGGATCCAAGTGCATTTTCATATGATTTTTTTAATGAAATGAAAGTAAATAATACGTTTAATTGATGAACTATTTAGCAAGGAGTTATTGAAAATAACATTGGTTTTGTGTCATTGGATTGGTCAGTCTGAAACGGATTAATAAAACCACATTGACTGTCGAATATCAAACCTAAAACTTCAAAATCACTTTAGAGCCATGCAAATTGAAAATTAAAAACCGATAGTGGAATAAGACGAGTTTAAAATCTCAGAATAAATGTTGTACTGCAAAAAGTATTATTATTTGATTTAAGAAATCATAGTTGCAGCAGACCTGCAGCTTAATAGACTCAATTTGACAATAAATTGCCCGCGCGTACTGTCACAAGGGGAAGCACCAATGCCTTTACTTTGACATTTTCCTCACCTTGGTGCCTGGAACATTTCTTGTCGGTGACCCCCGTGTCAGGCCCCCGGCCCAGAATCACTGCTCGTCGGTCCTCCAGAGGGACCCGGGCTCCGGAGGGACCAACCAGCAAACACGACATGCGAGCGGGCACCTGCACAGCAATACTGCCGCCTTACTCTGAACAATACACAATGTGCATGAATAGTTCAAACATAGAAGTTTTACTTAACGCAACAAGGGGGCTGTGTATATTAATAAATATGCAACATTACTAGTTTCGCCCCAACTTCTTTGTTACTGAGTTGCTTGTTTGAGTGAAGGAAAAACGAACCGGATGGAGCATGTTTTGTAGTGGAGTAGACGCAGACCATCATAAAAATACGGTCGTTCGGAAACATGCTCCCCTCGAAGGTTCCGCTTTTGACTTTGACTTTTCCGGGATTCCATACACACCCAAACAAGGATTATATGTTATCTGTGGACTAACAATGTAACGTAATTTGTTAGGGATTGATACAACGGAATGGTAAATTAGACTTTTTTTCACTTTGTGATTTCACCATCACCTAAATGTCCTTTTTTGCGCGATTTAAGGAGTTTAGGTTGTGTGTTGCGCAGAACAGTGACGCACATACACATGTAATCAAAGACAAGAGTTAGGCTAAGGAAGAAAGCTAGGTCAAACGAACACATTGGATAAAATGATAAACGTTCCACCTATGCATTTACTGGTATAAGCGCAATTTGACTTTTTGCTTGTCATTTTCTCCCGTCACTGTCTGATAATATCGTTTGATTTTTTTTGTAGCAGCTTCCATAACAGGATGGACAGGTTTTGTAATGCATGTGGGCTGTCTGGTTGCAGAAAATCCTTTTGTTTAGAAGAGCACTTTTGTTGATCTATTGTAGAGGCATATGAGAGAGCTGCTTAAAGCTTATTAAAGAAAAGCAGCTTGCATTTTACATTCACATAATATTATTTATTGTAATTCACAATTTACATGTTGAAAAAATGTTTAGAAAGTTGACAAAAGGCTCACACGTCACATATCTTGGCACTCCACTTGAACTATCATTTAATTTAAAATGTTCTTCAATGGTCATCATACATTTCTTCAAGAAACTAAGATAGGCTTATTGGTCGAGTGCAAAGCTCCAATGTCCTGCCCTCTCAACATCTA
This sequence comes from Notothenia coriiceps, assembly GCF_000735185.1. NCBI lineage: Eukaryota > Metazoa > Chordata > Actinopteri > Perciformes > Nototheniidae > Notothenia > Notothenia coriiceps. The sequence continues at coordinate 3,485 of NW_011368651.1, read as the reverse complement.
CAAACATTGACTTGCTCTTACATGATGAGCAGGTTTTTAGGTTAGGTTATTTCAGGGTGTATCTCAGTCCAACGCCTCATATTCACACACTGAGAACCCTGAGGCAATAATAGCCTCTCACTAGGATATGCTCACTGAAGTCCCTCCCCTTTTTGTTATTACCTCTGCAATGTTCATCCGGTTCTCACTCTCACCTATTTCACTCCTCTCTCCGCCAGGTAGTGTCGTTGGTTGATTGCCTGCCTACTAATACAAGACAAAAGAAAACTGGACTTACAGGTAATGTAAACACCTTTGCTTTAAGGTAGTGTTTGGTTGTAATGCAGATTTGTAAACTCTTTTTGTTGGCACTTGACAGCTAAACTTTCGGTCTTCATGCTTGTTTGAATCCCTCCCTCTCTGTTTTTTCTTATCCAGCTGGAAAACCAACTGGCACAACAAACATCTAGGTGGAACTGTTAACACCCACACCTTTTTCTGCTATCCTGTTGTCCACCCTCTTCAGTGAACCCTCAGTGCATCAACCCTTCCAGCCATGTCCAACCAGCCCACCCAAAATCAAAATGAAGGGGCCTACCTGTCCCTGATGAAAGGCTTGAAAGAGCTGGACCTTCGTGGCCCTTGTGTTCCCAGTGACCTGTTGCTGATTGGAGACCATTCCTTTCCTTTAGCAATGAACAGCCGAGGCCAGACCCTGATGGCAGCCTCTCTGTACGGCAGTGGGAGGATTGTGGTCCTCGGTCATGAGGGCTACCTGACCGCTTTTCCCGCTCTGGTAGAGAACGCTCTGACCTGGCTGAGAGGAGAAGGATCTGACAACCTCACTGTGGGGGTCAACAATAAAGTGAAGGCAGTCGCTGATAACCTCAGCAAATCCAGCTTCCAGGTCAAAATGGTTGGTTCTTTAGGTGACAGCCGGGAGTTTGGCGTCTATGTGACAGATGCCTACAGCATGGGTGCTGACACAAAGAACCTGGTGGCATTCATGAAAGCTGGAGGAGGAGTGCTGATAGCAGGTCAGGCGTGGCACTGGGCTGCAAACCATCCGAAAGAGAACACGCTGCTGCAGTTTGAGGGGAATAAAGTGTCTGGTGTGGCAGGGATCTACTTCTCTAAGAGTCGCGGTGAGATAGAGCATCTACCTGTCTACCCTCAGGTTCCATCGTCATGGATGGCTGTGGTGTAAGTGTACACTCTACTTCTCTTTTATTGCACATTTAAAAAATATTTGAGAGGAACACCTTCTATTTGGAATATTTTGCCCACGTGTCTATGATGCTATTATTCATGTTGGAATTATTGTGACAAATATATTATGTACCATACATTACATTAAGTATATTATGTATATCATAATAATTATATGCCATAGCTGCTGTTTGTCAGGATCTGTTTGTGACCCGAGGATTATGCCATGCACCAGTGGTTTTCCTGTCATTTAGATATTCATAACAAAACGCCAAAATTCCAAAAGCCAAATTAAAAGAGAAAACGTACTACATAACCCATATTTAGTGGTGTTTTTTTTCTTTTCACATGATTTACATGGTTATTAATAGACTGACCCAAATAGTTGGCATCTATGTTTCCCTTGTCCTCTTTCAAAAACAGAAACGGTAAGGATTTTGAGGATGACTTGGAGTTTTTACTCACGGGGGTTTCAGAGTTTGACCTCCAGGGTTCATCAGTAAGTTCTGAGATTCTGGTCCACGGCTCGCTTGCCTTTCCTATTGGTACCAACGATGGTGGACAGACGTTCCTGGCAGGATCCTACTATGGGCAGGGACGAGTCATTGTGATTTCACATGAAGGATTTCTTGGACGAGAGGTAGAGTTTACATTAAAATAAGAAATGTCTACCTTCAAAAGTGAAAATTCAGTACAGATTTTGCTCTTGTAGTGAAATGTATCGTCTGAAAGAATGATGATCTCATTCAGACAGATAATTGTATTATTTATTTTGTTACACATTATAGCCATCAGAATTGTTTGTGATTAACAAATTGCTTCCTTTCTTGTGATAACTGTCTCAATACAGACACTGGCTCCGTTTTGGAACAATGCCATTCATTGGCTGGATGAAGGTCGGAAGGGGGTCGTTGGAATTGCATCAAAACATGCCCTCGGTATTCTCAGCAAATCAGGGTTAAAGTGTGAGAGGACAGAGTTCAAGGAAGGTCTGAGTGTTTTTGTGAGCCCAGCGGGCAGCGATAAACATGCGAAGGAAATCCGAGAGTTTGTGGCAGAGGGAGGAGGCCTGCTGATTGGTGGACATGCCTGGCACTGGGCACAGACACACCCTGGGCAAAACGAACTAATACATTTCCCAGGTATGGCAATGCACCCCCAAAGTTGTATAATTATGTAGAGTTAAATGCACGATAACACATCATAATGCATATTAAACATATTTCGGGTAATACCTTCTAAATACTTATGCTGGTGTGGATGTACTAGGGCAAGGCAATAAGTCATAAATCACAATTCAAAACTGTAATAGGTAAATCCCTACACATTTTCATTCATTAACGTGGTAGTAAGTACTAGAAAGAGGAAAATGTGTTCAAAGTATAAATACAATAATAATATAGATTATTCTAAAATGCTTAGAAAATTGTCTACTGAACAGAGTTGAAGACTCATAAAGCCCGATAGGATTCAAGCTTGAAATAGACAAGTTCAAGACACACTTTATAACTTACTGACAAAGTGACTTAATTGAGCATGGCCCCCCCCCTACTTAAAGTGGACCTATCATGCTATATTTGAATAATATAGTGTCGGACCATACCTATATAAGGCATATTTATACTTTTTATTTTTCAAAATACCAAACAGATCATGCATTTTTAGCCATTCCTCATTTCGCTCAATTTAACACTGTCTTTGCATGGGCTGATTCTGTGAGAACAGCACCATCTACAGGCCTGCCATATGTACTACAGCGTCTCCAGCGCTTTCGAACGGCAATGTCCGTGGCTGTCTCCTCCTGATTGGTGGAGTTGGCCCAATAGCCGTAGTGCCACTTCTGTGACGTCAGAGAAGTGTTTAAATCTGGATCAGTCTGTATCAGATCCATTGCAGCCCCTTTTTAAGAGATTTGGGTATGGAGGAAAATAGAGAGGGTTGTGTTTTCTGACAGTCTGCTCAGTTACAAACAGGAAAGTGAGGATTTACCATGGGATGTCCGGCTACTGCTTTACGTAACAGACCTGCATACAGTAGTAAAACATTTAAATGTCCTATAACCTATTGTACTCATTTCAACAATGAAACAAAGTAGATAAAGTTAGGTTTTGCCTTTTTAGGTAACCATATCCTGAACACAATGGGCTTGAGTCTGTTGAAAGGAACAATCAGAGGAGGTTTACACAAGGCCCCTGAGCCTAAACAGTTCATCAAAGACAACTACCACTTCCGCCACCTTCTCCACCGCTTCGCTGGCCATGTAGCCCATGGGGAGAAACTAAGCAAACAGGAAGAGG
>NW_011368650.1:380058-383870 GCF_000735185.1 Notothenia coriiceps | reverse complement strand
TACCAAAAAGTTATATTTTGGTTTCATCTGACCATATGACATTCTCCCAATCCTCTTCTGGATCATCTAAATTCTCTCTAGCAAACTTCAGACGGGCCTGGACATGTACTGGCTTAAGCAGGGGGACACGTCTGGCACTGCAGGATTTGAGTCCCTGGCGGCGTAGTGTGTTACTGATGGTAGTCTTTGTTACTTTGGTCCCAGCTCTCTGCAGGTCATTGACTAGGTCCCCCCGTGTGGTTCTGGGATTTTTGCTCACCGTTCTTGTGATCATTTTGACCCGACGGGGTGAGATCTTGCGTGGAGCCCAAGATCGAGGGAGATTATCAGTGGTCTTGTATGTCTTCCATTTTCTAATAATTGCTCCCACAGTTGATTTCTTCACACCAAGCTGCTTACCTATTGCAGATTCAGTCTTCCCAGCCTGGTGCAGGTCTACAATTTTGTTTCTGGTGTCCTTTGACAGCTCTTTGGTCTTGGCCATAGTGGAGTTCGGAGTGTGACTGTTTGAGGTTGTAGACAGGTGTCTTTTATACTGATAACGAGTTCAAACAGGTGCCATTAATACAGTTAAAAAGTGGAGGACAGAGGAGGCTCTTAAAGAAGAAGTTACAGGTCTGTGAGAGCCAGAAATCTTGTTTGTTTGTAGGTGACCAAAATTTGCAAATAAATTCTTTAAAAATCAGACAGTGATTTTCTGGATTTTTTTTTCTAATTCCGTCTCTCATAGTTGAGGTATACCTAGGCCTCTCTCATCTTTTTAAGTGGGAGAACTTGCACAATTGGTGGCTGACTAAATACTTTTTTGCCCCACTGTAGATGATTCTGTTTTCTTCAAGGTTGTATCTTCCTGGTCAAATGTATTATTGTAAGTCGCTTTGGATAAAAGCGTCAGCTAAATGCAATGTAATGTAATGTTGATCGTCCATAGCTGGGAGAGTTTCTGTGGTTATCCATACAGAAAATCTATTTAATCATTTTCAAAATAGAAGAGTTGAACTTAATTGCTATCTTTCTCTGTGAGTTTATTATCTTACAGATTTGGTGAAAATCTTCATTTACAAAGTGAAATATTTGCTTTGTCCAATACAGAATGGTGGATTAAAGGTTGACCACTTGATTTGCTAGAACAGCATTGTATTCATACATTAAACGGAAGGTCATAAATCCACCGGTCATAATGTAAAACAGAACAATGTGAAAGCCTTTTACCACTTCAAAGGGAACCAGCCATTTCCACAAAGATAATACAGTTGATCTTAACCTATCAAAACATTCACACACATACAGCACAACAGGCTAAAGGTGTATTTAATGTGAGGATTTAGTTCAGAGAATGAAAACAGAGTTTATCAAGTCATCAGCTTAATGTACAAACTAATACAATTGGAAGTATTTTTCACTATTTCTACTGTATAATCCAATAATTGAGAAAATAACCCTGCAGTTTAGATTGATATTTAAATATTGTTCATTGCAGGCCTCCTGATGTGCATAGTATTTTGCAGACTGTCCCCCAGGTAATCCCTTCCTTAGCTTGGTCAATATAACCTATGATACCCAAACCTTGTTGCAATCAGTTTTGGAAGCATTGATTCATTTACAAACAAGAGAGTACACACATTATGCTGCTCCTCCTCTTTTGAGCCCCAGAGGAACAGTATGAACTCATGTTTGGCTGACAGAGAGGCGTCTCTGAGCAGGGGGAGCCGAGGGGGGGGGGACACACTGTACATCATGGAGACAGCCGACACACAGACAGACCTCATACCTGGCAGCGCAGTGAGTCAGCAGCCCCACCGCTCTGTCTGCACGCCAAAATATCCAGCTGACTCTCAACACTGTCTGCACGCAACACAACTGGAATGACTTCACTGCTAACTGACTGAAGTGTATTAAGAACCCATGGATGCTGAATGACAACAAACAAAAGGAAAATACCACAATCACTTTAAGAAATGCCCGATGTCCAAGCTCTCAGGGGCAGAAGGTTTCAGGTTTCCTTGGCCTCTTGGGGGACATCAACAAACCTGACAGATTTTCTCTGCAGGAAGAAAAAAGGTCCTCTGATCCTCTGGCTCTGTGGGAGCATGAACAGTGGAAAATAGTCCCCATTGCTAATCCATGGCAGGCTAATTACAGCTTTGATCCCATAGGCGTGTGCATTGCCATAGGTGGGAGGGAGGCGACACATTCTGAGGCTCAATACACTTACGGTAACAACTGTTTTCATTAAGAGCTGTCCAAAAAAACGCTTACTTCTGCGGCAGACATGTGGGAACTTTAGACAATATTGTGCATTATTAGTCAACTTCACTTGAAGAGTTATTCTCAGCTTCTAGTGAATCCCCTTTCAAACCCCTAGGCAACTGTAAGACACGTAGTAAAAAGCACATGACTCCGTAACTACGGTGTACAGCTCGATGAGTGATTAAACACACTCCACAATAAGAGTGAATAATTTACAGTTTTTTACAGTGAGCAACAGACGGAACTCATCTTCTGGAGATGGAGACACAGATTAAGTGGGTACATGAAGTTTCTGTCTTAAATAGGTCACAGCTCTGATGATAGCCTAGTCCCAAAACACACATGGTGGCAAAGATAGAGCAAAGAGGGAGGATGATGATGATGATGATGATGATTATGATAATGATGAATGAGGGGGAGCTGCAGATGGCATGGAATGTACTAGATCTTCCGTTCTGCATCCTTGTCCACGATGATGCAATTGTTTGAGGGTTTTTACTTTCGATGACCCATATCACTCCTAAGCTGTTCATTTAATGTAAAAACAGCAGTGTGCCAACAGTGAAAGATCAACAAAGAAAGCACTTGGCAGGAATAAAAGTGGCTTAGTGGAGCAGAGAGGAATGAATAAGTGATGTTGATGTTGTGAGGAGTGTTGGTTGCTGCTAACTTTTAGCTTTAGTGAGCTGATACAAAACACAATTCTGTAAGCATAGTTTGCACACCCTGTCTTCAGACAAGTGCTGTATGTATAAGTAGTTGCCCAGGTTAAATGTTTCTGGGAGGGAAGTTTAAGCACCATCAAACTCCTGTTCTGATGCTCCTGAACTGCCCCTGCACTCTGTCCTTTATTTACTGTGACATGACTTGGCCAATTCAATACGCATGTGTTGGTCATTTTAATCACACGGGCCTGATGCAAACCCACATACATAATGATGGAAAAGTTACTTGCATACAAGTTACTAACAGGGCACTCGGGGTTGCTGGCTGATATAAAAGGTTATTCACAGACTTAAGCTCCTCACATGATGACTGTCATTTACTGTACACCAACTCCTTTTAACACATTAACCGTTAAATTACTCCATTTGAAATGCACTAGAAGAAAGTAACAGTTGCTTTTATCCAGCGTTTCTTAAAGTGTGGGGCGCGCCCCACTGGTGGGGCACAGAGATGTGATAGGTGGGTCGCGAAAAAAAAATGTAAATGTTTTTTTTATCTTTTTTTTTTTTTTCACACTGGTTGAATATCAAAGCAACGGCCCGCCCGGGGTGCAAAACGCATCAATGAAAACGACCCTCTACCACACTAAACAAAACCTGTAAATAACCCAATTTGTGTTCTTTGAAATTGAAAAGGATATTGCATTGTGTTTGTTACTTTCTTTGAGTTGTATGTCTTAAGTGTAATTTGGCATGCTTTTATTTTGAAGGCGAGTTTGCGCTATTGACAGTTGTTTTTCCTATGGAAACAAGAAACGTTTCACAGTGGGCGGAACTTGTCATAAAGTCCGCCATAATAAAGCCCACCCATTTAGAGGGAAGATATGATTGGTCAAT
>NW_011368650.1:379500-379700 GCF_000735185.1 Notothenia coriiceps | reverse complement strand
CTATGGAAACAAGAAACGTTTCACAGCGGGCGGAACTTGTCATAAAGTCCGCCATAATAAAGCCCACCCATTTAGAGGGAAGATATGATTGGTCAATTGTACTGTCATTTGACATTACTCTCTCGTTCAGTTACTATAGCTGGCTCTCTGTGAATTCATTCATTATTTTAAATACAATTTAATCAAGTTATTTTTGGTAA
>NW_011368650.1:343036-378894 GCF_000735185.1 Notothenia coriiceps | reverse complement strand
TGAAAACATCAATTTATTGAAGAAAATAATTTGAAAAGTATGTTTTTAACAGTTGATTACCCTGAACTTTAACGTATAATTCAACTGAATAAAATAAAATCGTTTTACTTCAATTATGTTATTTTCATAATCGTTACAAGCCAAAATCGTAATTGCGATTAAAATACGATTAATTGAGCAGCCCTAGCTCAAAGTGCACCAGATTGATGCATTTAACTTCAACATTTAAAAAACATCTTCCTGGGGGTGCATGCCCCCGGACCCTAGACTAGAGGATGTGACGTCCACCACCAAATAAAGCAGGTTAAAATAATTAAATTGCATACATTTTATTTTGTTGTAAACACTGAAAACGGGTCCCACAGACCCAAACAGCACACAAAGGTTAAAGGTAGCATATAATAATGTTAAAATGTGCTAAATATATACACTGCAAAAAAACAAAAAAGAGGAGTAAAAGTAGCTATTTTTTGAAAGTAGCTCTCATCCTAAAAAAGGTTGGAGACCCCTGTTATAGAACAATACATTTGACAATTGTAAGCTTGGCCTACCATTTTATTGGAGCGATGAGGAACAGGTGGGGCTTGAAAAGGCCCACCTGTTCAAAGTGGGGAATGACAGAAAAAGTTTGAGAACCACTGCTTTTATCGAAGAAAAAGTTGTCCATACAACTTCAAGGGTGAAAATGTAAGACTTCCGTCTCTAATTTCAAAATAAAACTATTTTTGAGTAAACAAGCTGCATCTAGTTTGAGTTAAACTTCAAGAGCAACAGTGGAGATGTGTGTATACATTTTCAGAACGAAAAGGGCAGTGGTATTGTACCTACTGTTTTGACATTGTAGCTAGCTAATGTGTTCTGGTTGTTTCTACAGAGCCGTTAGCTCTGAAGTAAACGGCTACATAGCTAGCGTCCGTTACAACACTGCCACGACAGCCTGAACCTGCACGTCAACGCTAGCTACCTTAGCACGGATGGCATGCCGCTAGCGTGCCTGCTCGAGTCAGCAGCTGGTGGACATCCCCATCCTTATTTTCACCAGTCGTGACCAGGCCGAAACAGCAGACTGCTGGCTCCAATACTAAAGTATCCGCTCCGTGGTTCCTAGCTAAACACAGGTGACACTTGTCGGAACCGTGCAGCCCGCTAGCGCCGCAGTCCCCTCGGTTTACCGTACATCCACACCAACAGAGCTGATGCTGTTCCAAGTCACCAGCAGCCCCTACACTGCGACTACCTGGAAAATACTGAACCTTTAACCAGATATCAGGCAAATAAACACTCACCCGTAGTGAAGCTGCTAATGGCAATGTCACGCGGTGACTGTATCGGGGAAGTAGGGTTGGTGTTTTCCCAGAGCGGTCACCCAGGTCGAGTATCTTTCCTCCAAATGTTCCCTCTCTCAGCGAGCTACACCTCCGTATGATCTCTCCACACTGCAATGGTGCTGAAGCACCGCGCCACACGATTGGCCAGAATGAGCGGAACTTGGTAAGCAGAAAGCTCAGCGACCTGCAGGGGGAGCAGACGTGATGCATTCAAAGCTGTCGGAAAACCCAATAAATGGTTTGAGCGCACTTTTGCATTAACCTACTGAAGACCGAAAAACCGATTTTACTGCATATTTTCCGCTTGTGTGAATTGGATTCAGTACAATATATATCTCTAATGCAGATTAATGGAACAAACAAACCTGCCAAAAATATAGGCCACATTCAAAATAAAAGACAATATTGAACAACTGATGTGAAGAAAACAAAGGTCCTATAGTAATCTTAATTTACATAATATTGCATTAACAACCACTCATGTTCCCCTCTCCTGCAACTAATGAACATAATTTGATTACAAAGGCCATTGTGATTGGTTAAGACTAAAACGGTCCAAACACATTGACTTTAACTGGATTTTGGTCGACTGCTTGTGCCTTTAAGTTTCTGTTGTAGGCTACTATCAAAGCGCTGCTGCCTTTTTTGCTTTCACTTTCACCTCGGATCTCTTAATCTTTTGTGCAGTTTTATAAAGAATTAGCACAAGTATTTTTGGCAAACTTATTAACTTAACTTACTTAAACCGTTTTTTGTGTGATCAAGAGTGCAGTGCAATCGATATTTTTAGCAACTCGGCGTTCACGATTCAAGGAATTTGTGTTCAGCCTACACAGAATAGAGGTACTTTCCCAGAAGTGATACTTTAGTAGTGCGTCATATTTCCTTTGCGAAATCAAACGCCTAATAGTGTACTTCTTACTTTAGTTTATTCCTCCTTTTTCATTGCACGCAGTAAGGTAGGTTGTTTCAATTATCATTTCTGTTGTTATATTTAATTACAAAAACTCGCTCGGTTGGCAACTCGCTATCTGTTGATCAGTGTGTCACCAGCTGTAATTTTTCTTTTAGCACAGTTCATGGCTTTCCCGGACCACATTCAGCTTCAGGCTATTAACCAGACAGCGGAGGCGCTCAGCAGCTATGAGCGTAGGAGGCTGTTTTACCTGTGTGATGTCCTGGACACGGACAATAGTGTGGCTTGTATGAAGGAGATGCTGAAATCTAAAGTGATGTCCAATGAGAGGGGAGTCCTGTTGGTCCTGGCGCTGATGTGGCAATTGAGACGTTTTGATATCCTGAAAAATGTGTATAAAACCAGCAGGGAGGAGGTGGAGGTGTCTTTGAAACATGTGCAGGTCCTGCCAAAATTCAGGTAAGATGTGTTGTAAGCATAAGAGGTCTTACATATTTTAACAATCCAATGGTTATGCATACTTCTTAATTAATACTGTATTAAGCTATCTTTGGCTCTTTTGAATATATCACTTTTTGTATAATTATTTTATATTGTATTCTATTTTATTTCTATGTTTAACCTTGTGTAAATCCTATTTTTCACTCTGACCCTGTTGCTGCTATAAACACCTGCATTTCCCCACAGGGATAAATACAGTTCCATCTTATATCTTTACTTGATGTAACACATGTACATTTCCCCTCTGTGGTACGAAGGTATTCTGATTCTGATTCTGATAACCCAAGGTGTGCTACCTAAAGTAATCATGGTTTCCTTTACTGCAGAGTATTGATGGCTAATATTAATGAGGACATGGCCGCTGAAGATCTGTCCAATGTGAAATTCTTGTTAAGCAGCACGATACCCCGTGAGAACATGGAAAAAGCAACGGTAAAAAAAATGAAGTGACCTTTTTTTGTTTTCAGTTTCTGAATTTCCCATTCGTGTGGGTGTAAGAGGGGAGTTTGGCGTGCTTTCAAGTGACCCAAAAACATCAGCTGCATACCAAAGGTGTTTTAACTTTCTCTTCTCTCTCCCTTCTGAGACAGAGTTTCCTGGAGGTGATCATTGAACTTGAGAAGCTGGATATAGTTTCACCAGAAAGAGTTGACTCTTTAGAGAAATGTTTAAGAGACATTGGCAGGGTCGACCTTGCCAAAAAAGTGTCTGCATACAAGATGTCAGGTGACTATCTTACTGTCTGACTTTTCATGAAATGGGAACTTAAAATTATTGTTTTGTGTGTGTGTATCTGGTACCACTGAAATGGTCCATGACGCCTTTATCAATGGAAAAGGAACTATTCTTAAAGTACACTTCAAAGAACCACAAAAAAAGGAAGTAAACCAGACGTGTTGCACAGAAACATAACAGAAATGTGAAGCCTATTTAACCTATTCCTTTTTTTTCTCAGCATAACTGCTGTACTTGGCCAATACAGATGTATTTCATCATGTTCCAACAAAAAGCGGTCTTTACCCCAAGATTGTGATATAATGTATAGTATAAAACAAAGTGCATTTAGCTTCTGTTTCATTGAACTCTCATAACTGACATAGCCGAGCTCATTAATTAACACCAGCACAGACGTACTTTTAAGATACTTAAGTTTGACACCCAGATCCCTTTTCTTTTAGGCAGATTGAATTTTAAATCATTTTCAGACACTCTATTAAACAAACCCCATGTCATACGTTTTCATTTAACGGTAGATTCCTATCGAAGGAGAACGTTAAACTTTATGACTGTATTCACTTGTATTTCAATCCATGTTCCCTTTTCGCAGTTGTGACAACTGAGGGAAACTCCTATCAGCAGCCACAGCAAAGGCCCAGAGCACCTGTAAGTAGTGTACAAAAGTTATTCAACATTCACTTTTGTATCTTTTATAAAACAAATACTTTGGATTTTTTTTCTCTTCAGTATCGATTCCCTGCTCCAATTAGTTCTGTGCAGCAAACAAGACCACGAGAGCCCCTCCACGTTGGTAAGACATGCATGTTAGCAATCAGAGCAACTTCCAAATAAATGTTTTTACCAGAGATACAATAAGTGAAAAATACCCATTTTAAAGCTATGGAGCACACAAGTGGGGCTCTAATCACTATAGAAGCAACTGCAAAGCCCCAGGTCGCTCATCATATTTCACTTTGATATTAAAAACACCATATTACTCTTTGTCATCAGCCTCAGGAAGCATACCAGTGCCCGTATACAGAGAGCAGAACAGCCAGGTAAGATATTTCCTCACTATTGATGCAGTTTTCCCCTATATGTGTTTAATTAGTAAAGTGCATTTGTAAAACATGTTTGCTTGCTCCTTTGCATTCTAGAGTCATCTAGATTTGTACAAATTCAACACAAATCCCAGAGGACTTTGTGTTATCATAGACTGCGTGGGTAATGACGGAGGTGAGAAACAAAAACCTTCATACCTACAGTCTAGTGCTGGAATAAATATTCATATCCATTACTTAAGTACAGGTGGCACTATCATTTTTTAAACACTTGATTAAATGAAAGGCCTTAAAATTCTACTTGAGTAAAGCTACCAAAGTAGCGCCACCTAAATGTACCGAAAGTGTCAAAGTAAGGCATGCCATGCCAAGTTTATTTATATAGCACCTTTCAACACAAGGCAATTCAAAGTGCTTTACAAAAAATAAATACATTAAGAGCATCCATGCATCAACGTGTAAGCAGCATTACAATGCTGTAGCTGGTTGAGGTGGAGATAGTGTTCAGTCCAGTGGCCCCTTCCAAAAGCCCCACATGATAAAGCTAAGGGGTCATGCAATGATTAATGGGAGAGGAAAGAAGATCAACTGTTCTGCTACACACATTTGTTTTTAGTTTGGACTTTTTGTCTGTATTTTTTTTTAATGAAATATTTGATACTTTTACTGTATCTCTGTCTGCTTAGTTATTGGCATAAAAAATACTTAAATTAAGCCATGTGAGAGGTTTGAGTGTCGTCTCATGCAATAGTAAACTGAATATCTTCTGTTAAAATATCATCGATTCTAATGGCATTATTTCATTGATCTTTTCAGTGACTTATTAGTATGTTAAAGTTAAATTCTGCTTTCACCTTTCCAGACATGTTGGAACAGACATTTAGGGCTCTTCACTTCAAAGTGGCCCTCTACAAATGGCTGAGTGTGGCTGACACGCTTACTGCTCTCAGAGGGATACTCAGACCGAACTTTGAAGGCGATGGCTTTGTCTGCTGCATCATCAGCCGTGGTACTTCGAACAATCTCATGGGTACAGACACATACGGCACAGGTCTACTTCTGGAGAATGTCAGACGTCTTTTCACTGCTGATTCGTGTCCCATGCTGGCTGGCAAGCCCAAACTCTTCTTCATCCAGAGGTACAGCGTCCCAGAGTTTGTGCCACTTGCCAGGATGCAGCACCGAGATGAGGATCTGGAGACGGATGGGCATGATCGGCCTGCCAGATGTGAAATCATCCCGACAGGTGCAGATGTGTTCTGGAGTCACTGCTGGACGGACGAGTCTGAACTGGAGCAAGGACAACATCGCTCCATTTACCTGAAGGCTCTGACAGACGCCTTACACAAAGCTCAAAGCAGGTAAAACACTTAACAATACATTCAGCTGCTGCTCAGATAGGTTTCATATAATAGACTCAACATGTGTTTTTGTTTTGATAGGAAAACACATCTGGTTGATGTTCATACCGAGGTGAATGGCGCCATCTTTGAACATAACTCAAGGAATCCTGGAGCAAACTACCACATCGATCTAAATTATACTTTAAGGAAAGATCTTTACTTACAATAGATGATGCATCATGCTCACTTTCACTAAACACTGTCTGCCACAAGTAGATATAACATATTCCTTGCCAGGGAAGAACCTTATTTGTATTACTTTTGACTGTGTATAGAGTGACACCTACTGGTTGAAGGAAGTAGTTTGTTTTTCTATTTTATTTATTTTTAAATTGTTTTATTTTATAGTTTCATAACATACATGCTAATGTACTCACAAGACATATTTATATGTTTTATTACTGTATATGTAATCATATTTAACTTATTTAGTTTTCTTGAAGCAGCTAAAACCAAATTGTAGTTTCTTATCATATTATATTATTGTTACTTTGTTAGGCCTCCGGAGTAATGTGAAAATACAGTCTATAGTTAAATTAAGTTAACGCTATCTATCTATTTTGCTCCATTAATTCCTTTTCTAGGTTAACTCTGGGCTACTCACATAATTTCCTATTTTAGTGTACTTTTAATCAAGAGAGTACATAAACACAAACATATAGATTGAAACTATACCTCAAATTGTGTATCTCAGTTAAATGCATTACCTTCAATTTGTTTTTAGATTTTGCTTATTTGTCACCAAAGGATCTACATAAGGTCTGGATTTATTTTTATACCAATGTTTAAGTTTGCTACAATATTATTAAAAAATATAATAAAAAAAAACGTTGTCTTGATAAATCTTTATTACTTCTTGACTTATAGGTGTCAACCCTTACCCAGACCCCAAACAAAACATTTGAATTGAAATCTTTCCCTTTCCAAAATGTAACGACCTACAGTAATCACAACATTAATATTAAATGTATTTGGTAGTTTGTTTAATTCAAAAATGACATTACGGATGATTTTAATAACTGATTTTATGTCAAAGACTTTGATATTGTCACTTTAAAATATATTTTATGTAAATAATCTGGAAATGTCTCTTTTTGAACTCTTAAACTGACATTGATTTTTCAGTTAATGCACTTGACTTGCACTAATATCACTAAGGACTTCCACCTTTTAAAATCCTTGTGGGTTCTTGCTGACAATGATATACTGTTCAGAAAAGTTTGCCTATTTCTATTTGTAAATACATAATCTATGTATAGAGATAGAAACATGGACTTTTGAGTACTATGTTGTGTACCATGTGGCTAAACTGCTTTTATAAATGTATTTTTATTATCACAAATACTGACATAAAGTACCATTATTTGTCTATTACAGAAAGCAATGTTTAAAAAATGTAGTTCCATTGTTACAACCGGCTACTGAGGTTAGTTGTCTCAAAATGAAACCTATTGTAAATGTGAAGTATAGTGCTTACTGTAACAATGATATGATTAAAATGTTGTATTGATCGTTTTTCGTTTTTTATATACAGTAGCCTATAAACATAGCTAATAATGTCATAAAACAGTATAATGTATTCAACCTTAACATTCTTGTGTGAATGATCAAATGCAAAAAAACACCTGAAATGTTCAATAGAACATTATTCGGTGCCAAGCAGCACTGTGCTTGTGTCAGCAGGAGGCAGGCACGTTGTTTGAAGAACATCAGGAAACAAACAGAGGAGCAGGGCTCGTGAACGCGCACGGCCGGGGCTGCTGTTAATGGCGACTGCGCCGTGGGAAGCAAGCGAGGAGTTGAATGAGTTCCCTCCACAGTTGAAGTGAAGCAGCCGCGGACAGTCAGACAGGACACCGCCGGTGCCGAGGAACAGACAGCAGGCACGGAGACACTGGCAGGACCCCGTGGTAGCACACTACATGGAAACACACAGCCAGGTGTGTCTGCTAGCCTCATCGCTAGCCGTGTCATGACGGCTGGAGAGATTTCTCACACATCTGTACGACGTTGCAGTGAGACGAGCACCAACACCCTGTTTGCCCTCCTTCGCTGAAACCAAGTGAGGAGGGGTTGTTGGTTTTATTTTATTTTTTATTTCTGGTTGTCCTACTCACCGGCGACTGTGGACCTATCCGTGTTTCTTACCATGGCTGAGAGAACCTCCTCCGGGTTGCTAACGATGATGTTGGAGCCCACGCCGGCTGTCGCTATGACCCTGCCCGCGGAGGTCCGGGAGAAGCTGGCGGAGCTGGAGCTGGAGCTCTCTGAAGGTAAGTTGACAACATTGACATAAACTACCGCACCGTGAGACCGAAACATGTGGTTTTTCACCTTGAAAGGGGGGCTTTAAACATTCTCCATGCACATGACAGCGCTCATAACCACCACCCTTTATCTTGACTTTGTGGCTCATGTTTGAATGCATGCCAGCATCACAGAAGCCCCTCAGCTACTCCCACTCTCCCTCAGGCTGAAACTGAACTTCTGCTGTAGTTTTCTCCTCATGACAGACTGTTAACCAATGCAGCACATGGGGTTGCTAAATTAAACTAAACTTGTGCTAGGTTCATCTGTTTAGTTTCACCTCTTGTGACATTTTAGATATCCAAATACCATGCTGGAGCAGATGGCTATCTGCCTCAACGTTAACAGCTGAGCTGACACACCCATGCTGCTGCTATGTGATTTGTTCTTGACATAAGCATAATCTAGGATTCTCCCTTAACATGTTTTATGGAAAAATAAAGTTAAGAACTAATACCAATGCACATTTTGATAAAACGACATTTCTTGTTATCTGACCAGAGATCCGCTTTATAAAAGTGTCTTTCTCTGAAACAGTTCAAACTGACCTTCCATTTCTTATACCATAGGCTTCAGGTTTTAATTTGAAACATTATTAGGAAGTTAGGAACCTTACGTTTTTTCCATGAATGTAGCCTATACTTGTTTGTGTATCCATGTGTTGTGCTCATGTGTCCGGGTTCATTCTTGCTTATGCCTGTTGTTGTTACCTTCCACGTGTGATTTCATAAACATAAGTACCAAGAAAAAGACAAGCTTTTGAACATTGAGATCTCTAGATCTTGCATCTATTACAATTTATTTAGTTCCTACCAAACATTAGCCCTTCAGTTTGGTTGTGAAACTGTCTAAAACTTTTTGGGTTTTAAATTCAACCATAAGTATTTCATCTGATTCCATTTGTTTTCCTTTTTTTGTTAATCAGTTTCTCTCTCAATCCAAAGCCAACCAAAAGGATGCATCTATTCTTAACAAACTGTACAGTACTGGATATGGTTATACTTTCTATACTTATTTATTTAAGAACAGGTCTGTTTGATATTCTATCATATGCACCTGTTTAAAGATAAACAGAAAGATCATAGCGTGTGCCTGTACAAAGTCCTGAAAAAAATGTCACCTGATATGATTTATTACGCTACCTAATCTATTTCCTTGATATTTGTCCTAAAGAACAAATGTCACTGTCACTAATGAAACAAATGATTTCCCATATTTGTACCACCTGTCAAATAAAATCGGAAGAATTTGACTGAAACTCTTTTGTTGGGTCGTATGTGGTGCTAGAAGGACCTTACGTCAAATTGTAGTGACTCAGCACTACACATAATAGATGAAGCTAGGCTCGTTCCCCCGCTGTCTTGAAATCTTTTGGAGTTTCAGTACCCTGCACAGGAGTATTTTCATAAAGCTCCCCTATTCTTTTCAGCTTAGTAAGTGATAATAATAATAATAATAATAATGTCATTTATATAGTGCTTTTCCTGGTGTTCAAAGCGCTTGTGAGACCCATTGTTTAACTGCAGCCTTTTTTGAGCCGTTATAACATAGTCAAATTAGCTAAGCTGTGGTAAGTCATACTTATTATTAATGACCTACATTGAGTCTAATTCGATTTTGAGATTTGACCCTAGGGCGTGACCCATAACTCTGGAGAAAATGTTCACTCCACAAGCTAATAAGTGTAGTCCTAGAACTTGAAATAATAGAAAACACATTGATACATTCTGCATTGAGCAGGTCTTTCTCTGTGTGAGCTGTGTGCAGAGGCACCACAGGGGTTAGGAATAGGCACACTTTGATAAGCACATTAACTCCCACCGAAGCCCCTAATGGGAGAGACATGTTTTCAGGAGCGGTTACCAAATGAATCTATATCTGTCCAGTTTCCTCTTCCTGCTCTCCACATGTCACATCCTGCCGTGTTGGAGCTCTGATAGCAGTATCTCCCTGACTCTGTTGCCTTCTGTTTCTCTTTCTGGCTTTTCTTTCACTGACACACTCTGTTTTCTCTCCGTTTCACTGCCTTCCATGACTCCTCACCTCCATATTTCCTCTGATCAAAGAGTAAATGTCTTTCTATTTTTTCACTCTCAAATCCTTTTTCTTTACACCGCCGTGAACTCTTCACCTTGCCCTTCGGTTGCCTCCCCGTTACATCCTGTCTCGGGAAAGAATAGACGGCTTGTTTTATTGGAAGGAGATGAGAGCCTGAGAAACCTGCAGGTTTTCTATCCTTCTCAATGAGCAACGCTCATAGCGATTTAGAGTCAAGCGTGGTGTGTGTGTGTGTGTGTGTGTGTGTGTGTGTGTGTGTGTGTGTGTGTGTGTGTGTGTGTGTGTGTGTGTGTGTGTGTGTGTGTGTGTGTGTGCTTAAGCTAGTAGCAGCAGCCATTGGAATAACATGACACAATCCAGCAGCTCAGCTAGATGATATTCCACTGTCAGCAGTTTAGGCCTGCTGATGTTGGAAATAAACAATACGCTCACTCTTATTTGGGTCATAATAGATGGTGTTTTCTTTAAGATCCTTTTAAATTTCCGTTTTTATTTCTCAGTGAACAGGTGTCCTAAATGTTTACATTATTTCACTTGGGTGTGTTGATGTAGTCCTCGGGTGTGTTGATGTAGTTGTTAAAATTGTCAATTTGGGTGAGCATTTCCAATTTTGGTTTACAACGTCACTGAATGCTGCTCGTTTAATTCAATGTAGTTCTAGGTAAGTACTTAACTCCGTAGAATTGGGGTCTCCCTCTTTTAGCCTTTCTTTGTAATCTGGATACCTTCGCTGAGTTAAACCTTGAAGAACTAAGTGGGGGAAAAAAGAAAAAACACCCTTTTGTATAACTTATTCAAATAATAGTTGGGCATTATTGGAAATATGTGTGCTTGCTTTCTTCTTTTAACAGTTTTTTTTTTGTGAGGATTAAACAAACACAATATAACATATGAATTAGTGATATTAGGGACTGGTTACATATCGAGGTATTTGTTTAGAGCTAGGCTAGCTGTTTCTATAATCTTTGTGCTATAAGCTTAGCTATCTAACAGATGGCTGTAGTAACATATTTACTCTCCTGGGTGCAATACGTATGAATCATATCAATGTTCTGTGTAAATGTGTTTTTTAAGGGCCTTGCATCAGTGCAACTATCCAGCCAGCTTGGTAAGTCCGCTTTGTAATACAGGTTGGGGTGGCTTTGTCTCAGGAGGAATAGTTGTGTCCTTGCATGGCAGCTCCTCCACCATCAGTGTTTGAATGTGGGAGAATGAGGAGCTAGCCCTTTGTCTGGTACGATAGAAAAGCGTTCGGTAAAGGAGCAATCCATTCCATTTATCATTTGGCTCTTCCCAAAATCCTGTTATACTGGAATCGTACAAAACTCTGAACACCATGGTTCTTGGAGAAGGCATTTTTCAGCCGATCTGGATGCAGATGAACGGTCAAAAGATTGGGCGTAAAGGAGGGCAAGAAGATAGATGATCCCCATTATCTCCTGCAGCGAGTAAGGAGGGAGAGACATGTCTGCTGAGTAATTCATAGACTCACTCTATCATTTCCTGGTTTCCTTTCCTCCTCCTTTGTTTACTCTCCAAACCCTCTGATTACCGAGTCATTTTGAGTCCAGCGCTGACATTTGCTGTGAAACTGCCAAACCCCTGGTTGGTCATTGCGCCTGTTCTGCCTGCTCCCGTTCAGCAAACATTTCCAGAAAGAGCAGGGCAGGTTTCTGCTAATGTTAGTGGGGCTTGGCTTGTTTACAGTTGTTTGTATTCTTAGAGAAAATGGTTTGTTAGTGGTTTAAAAGAAGATCCACCCAGCTGCATAAATGTAGCCACGATGCCTTGCAAATCTTTTGCGAATGCATGAGGAAAAAACTCCGATGATCTAGTCAGGTTAATAATAGACACCATTTGTATTGGTTTTTACTCCATCTACTGTATATCCTAGTATCTGTTACTGCGTTGACCCAATTTCCAGATAAGGATCATTGTAGTGGGACTTTATCTAATCTCTAAGGTAAGGTGGAACTTCACTCACTGTATACCTGTACTCCAGGTAAAATGGTGACAGTGCTATCAAGTGGTTACTGTAGTAATGACATGAGGATTAAACGTACACTTCATGCATGTCAACCAGTAGCTCCAGATCAAGTTCAAATGGACCTTAACCCTAGAACCGCCAACGGGTACATTTTACCTGCAGCTGTTTCTTGATTGTATGTAACTTTTTTTCAATAAAATATTCAAATCTCCCAGTCTGTCACTTTTCCTGAAAGTGTGTTATGTAGCACCCTCTGTTGTTAACAATTGTCAATATGAAGTCAGATTGAAAAAATTGCCATTTATACCCATCAGCGCCAGCGGGTAATATTGACCTTATATAAAATGCAGTGATTTTCGTGCTATTGATCTTGCGCGAAAGCATAAACATGACGTGTTGCTATAGCAATGCCTGTTGTTTACTGCGGTTCCTTATAGATAGATCGATCAAAACTCACTGTTAACCCTGTGTTCTAGTATGATAAATAAAAGAACATTGTACCTTGAAAATCAATGCATTCTAATAGCGGGTACATTTTACCCGTTGGCGGTTGTAGGTATACAGCGACCCCTGGCGGTTCTAGTGTTACAGCAGGGCCCGTCAGTTAAGGGTTATACATCTCATTCTCAACTGATTCTGCAAGATTTGTACAAACAGGGAAATCCTTTTCATAAAAAAAAAGCTATCTTAAATCCTCCCTTAACTGTAATAACAAGACTGCAGTACAACATGTGATGAACTGAGTAAAGGCAGAGAGGAGATGCACACAAACATATTCACTGTGTGTGAGAGAGAGAGAGAGGAAACGCAAACCAAACCAGAAAAAAAAGAATAAGTATGTTGCTGCAATATTTCAATTCAACATACATGATGGTTGGTATGCGTTTGTCATTGGTTGTAGATTTCAGTGTTTCCACAGTTATGACCTGAGGCTGTGAGCTTCGCCCAGTTTCCTGCTGATCTTTTTTGCATAGCAAGTTAGCTTTACAGTCCCTTCAGATTATATCCATTGCATCACTGTTACTATTGTGTAACTCATACCACAAGAAGTGAAACAAACTTCCATATCAATTTCATTTCTACGACCATGACATCATTGTATAGCTCATATCTCCAGAGTGTTTGCTTTAATGGCATACTTTTCCAATATCCTGAGGCAAGTGTTATATAGGCCTGTTATACAATCACATCTGAATCAAGGTCAAAGGTCAGTACAAGGTGGGGTTAGTGGATAACTCTGATTCATAAGTTGGAAAGTATGATTGTACAGGAAACCCCCTTCAGTTGGACTCCAGCGTTTGTTAAGGAAAGACCACTCAGAGAACAATCCTGGTCCTGACTCATTCCTCTCTGTGGTCTCCTACTCCCACCGCCAACTCATAAAGAAAGAACTTCCATTGGACTCACCCATAGTGAGTTCAGCCTATTGTTATACAAACCCAAACATTTAATGAATGTATAATCACATTCTTCATTAAGAGCTTTGAGAACATGTAGGATTTAGGACGATCACTGAAAGGACTCTGTACATAGCGGCTGGTTAGCTCTGTAATAGGGTCCAAGAGAGAAGAATGTTGAGCCTCGGAGCGAGCACGAGAGCGGGCTGCTGTAAAGTCCAGTTGGGAGATAAAGAGGCAGCTATGGCGTGCCCCTGCCACAGCGGAGGATAGAACGTGGAGGGTCATAAATATTTCAAGGGTGTGCCTCAGAGCGCAGCTTCAGATTCTTGTGCTGCTCTCGTATGCTTCTGCCTGTATATGAGAGTCTGTGGCACGATTTTTCGCTCGTGGTGGATTGTTAATGTGCTCCTTACAAACCCTATGTATGTTTAATTTGAGCCCAACAGTGATCCACAACACTGGTTATTGTCTTTGCACTTCAACTACATTGTGCAGCTCTCTACTGTACGTCCTGTTTTTTTTTTTTTTTACAGTGCTATTCAACATCCTGTCTCGCATTATAGGAGCCATGAATTTTTCATGCTATGGGATTGTTAAATATAGGAATATGTCTTTTTCCCTCTTTGTTTATTCAACTGTGGATAAGTCTACAGAGTAACATTTCTGTGAGTACAGGGATTTTACCGTCCCTTCGGCTTTCCTCGTTGGAATAGCTCATTAAGGCTTTTAATTCTGCGTATCGTATCAATTAATCTGATGTTTAAAGTCATTAACTATGTGTTATGTATTTTTAAAATGAAAAAAAGCACAACCACAAAGGTATTCATGCAACGTTAATGCTTAATTACTCTAATCTTAAAGCAGTAAATATTTGACGCCGTATCTAACCATCAGATTTTCTGTTTCATCAACCTATCATTTCTCTCCATGTAATGTGTAAACTATGAACATTAGACCTAACTAATTCAGTAAGGATTGATTCAAATTCTCATCTCTCTTGCCTCTGAAGGGATTTAAAAGTTTGTTCTGAAACTTAAGATAAAAAAAGAAAGTTTTCCTCCCACTGCCAGCATGCCAGAAATATGACATTTAATTCTCTCTCAACTGATTCAACCATGAAGTGACTCACTGGTGCTACTTCAGCAGTGTGCATCGTATAAAGGGCTTTATTGCTGTGGCACAAATCGCTGCACAATTTGATTACACTGCCATTTCTCCCCAGCCACCAGCTTGTGACAAACAGCACCATTTTCCAATATATGCTGTAAGAAAGAACTAAAGCTAATGTGTCAGTTAATGAGTATCTTACACTTAGTATCAGTAAAGCTACATTGACATGTTTTACATTGTATTACTCTGGTCAGACAAAGACAGCTAGCTATCATTTGTTCCAATAATGTAATGTTTAAGGACATCAACTACTGGAGAGATGTGCATAATGGGTTAGCTAACAATCTTTCGACTTGTTTGTTAATGTATCAAAAAAACTAATGAAAAGAGAGAATTACTATCCACATTTATTCCAGAGGTATTGTCAATTACATATTAATGCTGGCTACACTATATCAAAGCTTCTATCAGTTTGTTATGAGGATAATAAATGAAGTATAGCCCAATGCAATATCCAATTTATATCTAGTTTTAATACTGTACGTCTCTTTTCTGTTGTCTTAAGTCTCCTGCGGTTGAGTCTCTTGACCTCTAATCTATGCCTCTAATATGAGATCGCTGTATAGAACCAGGAAGTGTATCTTTTTGAACCAACCAACCAGAGACTTGGCCCTTTGCAAAGACAACACAGAAAGCTAGACAGCCTCCTGCTGAGCCCCCTTGCTGTCCGTCCTGTCACAGAGACCTCACTGAGCTTTGTAATTGGCCAGTAAGTTAATTAAGTAGCACTCAACCCCACATTTTTTAGAAAAACAATTACGGTTTAAGCTCCATTTGGCACAACTACGCAACATTTCAGAATGTTATCTTCATCACAATGGGTGCCAGGTATACTGTGCCCTTGGTCCTGGTGGTGAAGCTGCATGTGTCCTTGCTGCAGGAGAGATGACAGCGCAGTGGGCACCAAGCCCGAGATCTGCTGACCAAACAGACCGCATGCCCCACTTCAAGGACACATGATAACACTCACTCTGCTCTAAGCACTGCATTCTTTTGTTCAGCCTCCCCCTTCAGCTATCTGCTGTAACATATTTGCTGTCCATTCACCCACCTGTGTGTGTATCTCTGATCCTTCACCCTCTCTGTACCCATCTGGTCAAAACAGACGCTTAGCTTGAGATGGCATCTATACAGATGGCAGCTATACAGCCCCCCCCCCTCCCTCCAGCTAACGCCACAGGTCAATCTGTCCTCTCGTTGGTCCATTCAGTCACAGTAAACCGCACATACTCTCTAAATTGTGTGAATGAAACCTCCCAAAGATAAAGAAATGAAGCTCAGCGCAAGTTCTTTCAGGAAGACTGGGTATATATACATTCACTCCGCAGCTGCATATAATCAGCTCATGACGGCGTTGCCTATAACCTATTACATTCACCTCGTCCTCCAGCAGCCAATCACTGTGCTGCAGCCAAACTTTAAAATGGTTCTCCTCTCTCCTGCAGTCAGCTGTGATTTCAGGTTGTCATGTTGCTGCCTGCCTCCTCCCCATCCACCTCCTCTCATCTATCCAGTGCCAGGAGGACTAATCCAAAGACCTCCTCTTCATCCCATCTCCTCATCAAATCCAGATCTTCAGCATCATCCCTATATGCTCACGGCTGCATTTCCCCCTTTTTAGATATACGATTTCAGGATCGGGGTCTGATCGCCAAAGACTTAACATTTATCATATGACATGTGTCAATAAATGTTATGCGATTTTAGATTAAAATGGAACCCTATCATGATAACAATATGTAAAAAAACTGAATTCATGCCTTGTTAGATGGGTCTTTAAGATGGCAAAGCTTCTGAAATGCTTGTTTCTAAATGGGTCAATCAGGATCACACTAACATTGTAGCGTCTCTATCAACCCCACTGTGTATCTTTTAAAATGATATAAACGTGTCTCACTGCATCAAAAGTTGGTGTGACTGTGAACACACAAGAGCACATTTTCTATCATTCACGTTTCACCCTGTACAGTCTGTTCACTACTTGTACTGCAGGGTTTTAAAGAAGATTAATACATTGCTTGTAGAGGATAGAAGAGGACTGCAGCTCCGAGGTCACTGAGTGTTGCTTTTTACACTCTAGAAAGTTCTTCAGAGCCCAAGGTTAAAAGATAATTCGTAGTACATCATTCAATAATTCTCTTCATTTATCGACAAAACATAATACATGTTGCCAAACAGCTAGACCCTAACAACAGACCCATATGCACTTTCACACATTCCTTTTGTGGCATTAATGGAGTACATTGCCTCGACTGTGCTCCCTCTTAACTGCTCTGAATAACCTGAACACAAAGGAGAGGTCACATGGTTTTACCTCTTTTGCATTATTGGCTTCCTCTTCACATTACACCTGCCGGGTTAAACAAATGCTGATGTTAAAACACCTCAACAGAAGCTTCTGATTGGTTCAATTAATCTTATCTGTCTTTAATGATTATAGAGCTGTTTGGAGACCCAGGTAAATATTCTTCAAGTTGGCCGTGTTTAATTAAAACAAGTGAACATAATTAACTCCAGAGCAGGTGTAATAACATACAGGTCAGTGCCATCAGCACCTGTTAGCTTCTCTTGACCTTCTCTGGCCGGGAGCTGGCAGAGGTCAGCTTGCACAATATGACAGGACAGTGTGGAGTCTATGAACATGGGTCCATCAGCAGCTGGCCAGCAAACTGCCTGTGTGGAGGAAGCACTACAGAGGGCAACCTTTTGATAAACACAGGCTAACTGTTGCTGCTTTAATTACTGATAATAAGGGACTTTAAACAATTTTTTTTAACAACTTTATTTTTCAGTTTTTCACAAATACAGTATGTCCAACATATATGACAAAAAGTTGTTAACGCCCAAAACACAACCCCCCTCCACCTCCAGGTTGTACTCCCCAATGAATAGACGAACATACGACAGAAAGATAAAAAAATAAATGGTCATAAAATTAAAATGTAAACATATATATAAATACAAGTTAAAAAAAAATGATGACAGTATACAAGTAAATACTCAGATATAATAAAACATCACACACATAACCCAAACAAAAAATGTGAGTTTATGCTATTCTTATTGTCAGCCTTATAAGGTATTTTTTTGCCTGGAAATGTACAATTGTACGCACTGATGCCCATTGAACCCAATGCTCTGACTGTATTATAAAATCACTAGAAAAAGTAGCGATTTTTATATGAAGTTAGAAAAAGTAATGATGCCGACAAGATGTCTGAGAAGTCACACATCTTTTTAAATCAAGATCTAGGTGTGATGTACAGATCAAAGGCAGACATGGCCCTTTGTAGCAGCAGCAGGCTGCATTGTGAGTTAGTGGAAAACAAACAGACAGAAAATGTCTGGAATGTGCCGTGACCTATCAACTTAACCATAAGGAGAGGGGTTTCCAAATCCCCATCACTGCTGGAGGGCACGACTACACACAACAAACACGCACGGTGCATAGCAGGCTGTCCCCGCCTCTTCAGAAGATCACAAGGCCAAGTTCCCCCCCCCCCCTCCCTTTACTCTTTGTGTGTGTGTGTGTGTGTGTGTGTGTGTGGTGAAAGGAATAAAATACAACTTTTTTTTTTTATTGTGGCTTTTTTTAGATCTAAAACTAAACTCAGCTCACATACCAGAACAAGGTGTTTCCAGGCGGTGTGCTGTGAGCAAGCAGACAGTTTGAGGCAAGCTCTGCAGCCCATAGAGACTTTACCTAGTGTGTTATTCAAAGTGTACCTGTAGCCTGAGAGAGAGAGGAGGAGGAACGCAAAGTAAGGGCAAGTCAGGACTGCATTTCAAGCTCCTAAGGCATAATTGACAAAGTCTCCAGTCTCTTACTGCGTTGAAAATTAGCCTACTTACTAATGTCTGTAAGATGCAAGTTGTAAATCATCCCGATAAACACCCAAGCTGTTTTTAATGAGACACTTCCTGGCGCTGCATTAAAGAGCGTATGCATACGAAGCAGTGAAGTAAAAGATATACCCTTAAATAAATGCACCTGTACTCAACTTGGTTCTTTTCGTCGCAATAATGGCCATCATTTATTTTCTTTATTATACTTTTTTACTCGCCAAGTTAATTGCTAAGACAGGGAATTTAAACTTTTGTAACTCATTTGGGAATTAAAATAAAGGAACGCTAATATTATGACCAAAACTCTCAGCAAAGATTTTGTTCTACTTGGACCACTTTCCATTACCATGCCAACTCTCAATGAGGGACTATTACTGGATTTAGAGACACACAAGTGCTAATAAACGGATTCCCTTTAAGGATGTGTTAAGGAGAGGATTTAAAAGATGTTTTAAAACAATGGAGGAATCTTTCCTGAGGCTGCTTTAATCTTCGTCTATCTGCTGCGAGTCATACACTAGATATTTGAGAGAGATAGATGTAGATGGAGTGCATTGTTATGAACATTATTGAACAGTAACATAATCACTTCAGCCATGAAATAAAAACACAAAGGTTGAGACTGCCAGGATGAATTAGTCTCCTGTTTCTCTTGATCTCCTATCTAAAGATTTGTTTACAGTGGTTGATGAGATGTTTTTTTTTTTCTTTATCAAAGCACATTTAAAACCCAATGTTGCTCCAGCTGGCTTCTGAGCAGCTTTATGTCTTTACCTTGTGTTCACTGTAACTATGGAAAGACAATTAAAAAAACATATTTTTATGTCACGTTCCAGCAGCCTTTTTTATAGTCGGGTAGGACTTGCTATTCAGATCGCATCCAATCTCCATTCCTGAGTAATGATATATGAACAAAGTCTCATACTATGTTGGAAGTCTAAAGTAATCTCTGTAATGTTTTCTCTGGCACCTCGAACACCAGATGTTTTCACTGATAAGGAGTTCAGAGAGGAACGTTCTCTAGACTGCAGCTAAATAACATTTCTGAACCAAGCTTCTTACCTTTAATTGTTTTTAACTTAACTATGAAATTGAATGGTTATTTAACTATTGACCATGTATAAGCAAAGTCACGTGGCGTTGATGATGAGCAAACCTCCTCCAAGTGCCAAACAAATGTAAACTTGACAATCTCTACTGATCTATGTACAGCATACAGCGGTGCAGGAGGGAGTCATAAAACCAGGCTATTTGTTAGCATTTTTGCGAGTCGTGACAGTTCCCCTGTCTCACAGTGTAAGGTTTCTTGATGGGTGGATTGATTAAATGCCTGAAATTAAGTTTGGTTAAAATTTGCTTAACATATTTATGTTCTACGACATACAAAACGGCAGTAAATTCCCCATTCGTGAAAATGTAAACTTAAATTAAGAGATTAAGTTGAAAGTGTTGGCTGTTGTTGCTAAATTGGCTGAATGACAAACCAGGTCATAATCATTAAAAATCTTCACGCAGAACTCGGGGGAAATCATCCAATCTGTGGCGATTTAAGTTATGGGGCAGTGGTGTTGTGCGTTTTCATAAAATTGGGATTTCTTACAAAACATAACGTGTAATTATCACAAACTTATTTAAGCTTATCTCAGTAATTAATCAAAATCCAATGGACAAGCCTACAACAATCCGCTATCCCTGCACCATTCTATTTTGCTTCTGAGTTTACATTTCTGTCACTGCACTTAGCACAGTTTTCTGCCTTGTCAACACACCCTAAACATTTGGAATAACTTTTGTACACAGTGTGACTTGTGGAATCCCAGGCACTTGGGGAGGAACAATGACATGGATACAACTTTAAGCTGACCTGTAATCTAATATAACACTCACACACATGCACACCACGTCACGTCTCGGTGCTCTTACTCACAACATTCTTGACATAGAGGTCAGAGGCCTCTGCGGTCTGATGGTCGTGGCTGTGGTCCCATAACGTGTGTGTGACTCGCTTTACGCTGACAGTTGGAGCCCAGTTGTTGAATCTCTGAAGCCTGTTCTTCATTCCTCACATCCCACTCTATGTCGTCGCAATTCCATGCATCCACGACACTCATTAGACGACTGCGTTTAACCTTTCATAACCTTTCCTTCGTTGTTCGACACGTTTCAGGGCTTTAAAGAAACACTTGTGTTACGTGTGGGTGTCTAGTCTGAGTGTTTGTATTTAGACTATCGTTTTTATTTCTGTTAGAATACAACCTAGAATTATTGTTATATGATTCACTGTCATACTCCACATTGTTAAGTCTTTGTTTTAAAGTTACCTGTCATGCTCTAAACTGTCTTACAATGAACAAAGCAACATTGATATCCAAATATAGCCTCCATGCTGACACCACCCTGTCTGTCATTAGGAGGGAGGGGCAGTGAGGCCTGAAATGCCAACAAGTGGCATATAGCTGCTGGGAGGTCTCCTGGTGTGTCATGCCCCTGATGACACACACACACACACACACACACACACACACACACACACACACACACACACACACACACACACACACACACACACACACACACACACACGAGTGCAAACTTTCTCCTGAGGCTTACTACCACAGCCTTCAATTCCTAGCGTAATTGGCAATTGTGGTGTGTGTGTGTGGTGGGTGTGTGAGTGAGTATAAGCCATATGATCTGAAAACGAGAAAGCTAACTCATGATAGAGTCGCTGCTTCCTTGCTTCTCTCCGTGTTATCCAATTTGGTCAGACAAACTGAATTCATTTGACTCTTGCGGTGGTCAGGCCTATGTGTAGCCATTAGGAGAGTAGACCGCAGTACTCTGATGTGGAGAGGCGGATGAGAGGAGTATGAGAGGAGGATGAGAGGAGGATGAGTTCCTGCCATGTCTGATTGAGATCAATAGCGCTAATATTAAAGGATTCTCACAACAAAGGCTTGCCGTCAATGCAGAGCACTCATCACCTTTGTTACCTACATCCGTTCATTCCGGATGCTTCTCTCACTCTTTTGACTTTTCAATATTGCTATTTTTGCATCTTGTGTAAAGAGTAGTTAGTTGTTGTGTGTGGGAAATGTTTGAGTAAATGTCATATTATTTAGAGAGCTAAGAACATTTTAAGGAAAAATGAAGACAAATCAGACAAGGGACCAAGCCTGTTTCTATTTAAAGATGATGTGCCTTTCAAGCGCACTCCAGGCTTGCATTCTGGTCTGGTTTTCTGAGGTTAAAGTGAGTCTTTCAATTCAAATCTATAAAGAGAGTGGTATTTAGTGTGTGTGGAAAGAATAGTGAGACTTACAGAAACGGCTGGAATAAGTCACACAAATGGAAAATCAACATTCAAATATGATTAATTCTGTTTATTTGTAACCTTTTTGTACCATATCTACATGCTTTATGCAGGGGAGACAGTAGGAACAAAACTATTTCAAGTCTATCTTGTTTTGGATGACTTACACATAATTACAGTTATTCTGGTGCAGTAAATACCATGCTGTAACGAGCGCTCTGAATCAACTCTATGTTTTAAGAAACACCAGATTGGCTTGTATGGTGTATTCAGTGTCTGCAGTAACTTGTGTGCATGTCAGCCTATGCAGCATTTTTAAATGGAGTTTGCCATCACTGTGCTTTTTGTAGATTCATATCGATCTAGCCCTGCAGAGTAATCAAAATACATTCCTCCTGACTCATTACGGCAACAGTACAGCTGACACGCCTCATTCCCTCAGTGAGAGTACTGGAAATATTAGGTTATCTTGATCAAAAGCACTTTCTGTTCACTGGCTGTCTGTGATGGGGCATACAGCACAAACAAGGCTGTTATTCTTCCTTTCTTTACGGCTTAGGGCATTTCTTTTAAAGAGCTATACTTACACAAATCATAAAGAATAACTGACATCTGCATCACTGCCTTTTTGCCTTCTTGACGTTCTTCGAAGATGAACTGTCAACAAGCCTCAGCAGTGGCGTCCTCAAGGGTTTGACCTCTGACCCTCAGTCATACGTTACGTCAGGATGAGTGCTGTAACCCCTGCAGGTCTAACAGAAGACAAATGAAAGGCTAACGCAGAGTTTCAGCAATCTGCACTTTCTCTTGAGGGGAAAAGGAGCTCGCCACCCGTAAGAGACCATGTGCTATCGCCGAGGATCATCTGGGACTCTCCTCTGTAGCGCACATAAATACAGATACTCCATCCCCCGTCTCTCATACACAGCCTGTTTGTTGAGTTAGGATCGGGGTTTGGCCCCTGGCGTACATGTGTGTGGGGATAAGTGCAAAAGCAGACCCTGCTCTGGCCGCCCTGTCAGCTCCTCTCTGACATGTACTCCTGTTCTTACTCTTTTTTCTCTAAGGAGTGATGGAGGATTTGAAGCACTGAACACACGACTCAGTAAGAAATGCTATTACAAGGCTCAACCAGGACGACGAGAGTTTGTTTTCGCTCTTAAACTCCACTTGTTTTTGAAATATCGGCTAACAATTGAAACCCCACCCGTAGCAATCTAACGCTGGTTCCATAAATACGGGGTATTTTGTTTGGCCTAATGGACTGGAACTTATTAATTGCATTTCTGGAGATGTTTGTGTTAAAACAATATGTTACAGTCGGTCCATTCCTGCGGTAAAACATTTGACGAGAGCCTCAAGAAAGGCCAATCATTCCTGAGGTTGTAACTGAACATATTTATTTCACCACTCTCTTGTTGTTTGCTGCAGTTCACACAGTGTCAGCCACACTCAAGTGTTACTTTATTTACTTTGAAACGGCCAGCTTACTATGCACAATATGCAAGGACCGTCTCTTGCTCGGAGCAGGTTGGAACTAATGGGAAGAATTACTGCACGTATTTATCTCAGGTCTGAATGTAACTTCACGTAATGAACTCCCACGGGACGTGCTTGAAACTCTTTAATTTCCAAGGCGAGGCTTCTCCGCTAATAGACGCCGATAAGCCTGCAGTGGAGTTGGCAGACAGTATCAGCTGGCTAGTGTTACTGAGCAAGGACAATATCACCACAGCTGACTCTCTGCCTTATCTCCCACATGCCCTGAAAGAACAGTGTTGCTGCCCTGGACCGAAAGCTGCCTGGCTTTGAATTGTGGGCGTTTGTGGAATGTGTGGCTGGAAAAAAGGCCTGGAAGGGTTTTTGAAGACATTTTTAGAACACGCATATTATTCAGTTGTTTTCCCCATGTATGGGGTAGCGGCGAGAGCTGGCAGAATGGTGCCCACAAGGACCTCAGGCTGTTGTCTGTTTCGACAGACATGAGCAAACAAGGCCCTGTGGTGGCTGCTATTCTATTTGTTTGTTTGTTTGTTTGTAAGGTGTGGCAGCCATTATCTAGCATGCATCTGTGGGATCGTTTAACTATAAAATGTAGATGTTGAGGTATTTCTCTGAAGGTACACCCCAAGGCTTATACCTTGTTTGTCAGAAGGAAGGTTTACATAGCTTCAGGATATGTGGATTTTTCTCCGAGGCATGTTCCTGAAACGCATATGTTCTGGATCTGTCTCTAAAAGCCTAAAGCTAACCTCGCCTCACCTCAGGCTGGAATCTTCCATATATTTTCTGGGTTCATTTGTCTCCGTCTGCCTGTCAGATTGCTCACCGCGAGACTCACCCAGGGCTTTGACCACTGACAGTAATGCTTGAGGTTTCAGAGGGGAGGATATTGATTGAGGAGCTGGAGGATGGAGAAGAAGAGCAAGAGAGGGGATGAGGAAGAGTAATGGGTGGCGGTAAGAGGGAGAATAAAGCTGAGATATGTGTAAGTAAAGGATAGAAGGAAGATAACAGGAGCTGCAGAATGAATTACACTTTCAGACTTAAAATGAATATGACTAGAGAAAAGAAAACATGTTGCAGTTTTCTGTATACCGTGAGACAATATAAATGTGTCTTTCCTGTGGGATTTTGCAATGACATTCATAATGTATTAGCTATCCTTTTTCTAATTAATGGTACCATTGTGGGCAATTTGCTAATCAATGACCATTACTGTTCATAGCAAAATAGTTTGAACAGAATTAATTTGTTCACAAGCCCTGGAACAAGCTGAGGGAAAGTGACATTTTAAATCATTATCTCAAATCAGATAAAAAGCAAATGAAACAGGAAACATTTCTTGCAGCAATACTGTCCTACATGACTCAAAGTCCTGGAAGACTCGTAGATGGAGATATGCGTTACAGCCTTCAGGCTTTTTTAGCTATGGGATCGGCCTGTAAATGTCTCAGCTCAGGTGCAGCATGTCCCAATGACACAAGATGAGGAAGATGAGCTCAAAGCGATGCTGGGAAGCAGCTGAAAGACATCTCTGCTAGATGCTTAAATGACCTCTTCCAGCAGGTGTAGTATCGATAGCATCGCAGTGTATCGTGTCAGTATTCACACCGTGAGATGAAAGGAAACAACAGGTTCTGACGACAATGCTGACATCATAAAAAGACTAACATGTTAATGTAATACTTGCTCTGCTGGGTATCAATATTGTAACAGCAATTGTTTTGAATTTAGTCAGTATTGCCATTTCAAGGTTTCCTGTTTTTCTAGTGGATTCCTGTTTACCGACAGAAATCCTTCCATTTCATTTTATTCTTTGAATATGTTATACGCTTGCCGGCGGGCGTGTCTGAAACTCGACCAACAACCAATCACATGAATCTCCCGCCCCTGACACACAAGCAGCGGTTTGATTGGCTAGAGCTTGTACTGGCATATGATTCGATTGGCTGACGCTTCTGCCGAGGCGTCAAAAGTTGAACATTGAACATTGTTCAACTTTTGCAACGAGCCACGCCAGCAACGCTCCGCGTCGCTTCCCACAATGCAGTTCGGCGAAAAGTGACGTCACCCCATTCAAAGTGAATGGTGAAGCGTCAACGCACGCCGCTGTGTGGACGCGCCGTAAGGGTTACTCCATACATTATACTGTATAAAGAGACAAAAGCCCAATCACCAACAACTGGGTTCACAGAGACAGATCATTGCTTCTTTGCTGCTAAATCATCGGAACATGTTTATCCCAACACACTCTGCAGTGCACTGAGCTGAAGTCAGTTTAAGATCGTATTGACCGGCTTGTGTCATCAATGGCTGTGACCAACTGGCTGATGGGAGGCAGCACTTACAGTACAAGCTCCACTTCCCAATGTCCTAATCTGTTTAGGCAAAGTGAACACTTTAAGCCTTTTTCATTCAATGCATGCTGGGATAAGACTTGGATAGGTTCCAGTCCGCTGCAACTCTGTTCTGGTTAATTGGGTTTGGATAATTGACGGATGGATGGCTGTAGATATGACATAAGTGCATTAGAGTAAAGTGTACACTCCAGTCAAATTAAACAAACAAAACATTTGAATGAGCCAGCTAGGTCCCACTGTGCAGCACTTTCAGTCCCATAGCACTTGTTTACTACAAAATGTAAGCCTAATGAGCCTCCAGGTCACAGGGGACCATTTTCACTCTTTCGCTTTGATTCTCTGGCCATTCAGGGTCAGTGGTGTGCTTCCTGTCTCCAGATAAGGCCTTTAGAAGTGTCTTTATCCCGGCGCTGGGATGTGTGACTGAGCAGCCACGCATCCCTAGCTGGGACAAGCATTTCCCTTTGTAAGGAGCAGTCCATCCTCCCATGCTTATACCTCAAACATGCTGCATTGAGCCGCCATTAGCTTTAAATGCTAAATATCTGATGTGTGTGTGAACATATACGTGCCTTCTCAGGCGAATGTGGATGATGTGTGTTCTCCTGTGATTGCAGATTGGAATGTGTGTTGCGTTAGTGTCTGCGAGCAAAGCATAGTCACGGGTCAGCAAAAGCCTTAGTCAGTCACACACTTTTTTCCTCCCCCCTCTCTCCAGGAACTCGGCAGCTTGCCTGCGGACGGGAGAGGTGTGGTTAACACCGTCCTCCCAAGAATCACTGCACTCCTGTCCTCATTGTCCTTCAATATGTAGCATGGCCCCTCTGACCATCTGATGAGTCAGAATGTGTGTGTGTGCGTGTGTGTGTTGCTTTTATGACGTCGTTGTCACGGAATAGTCCAACAAAGGTGTTTTCCACTGACTCTCAGAGGAAGCAAATCAATTACTTCTCTTTTGGCACTTAATCTTTTTTCTAACACCCACACGAGGATATATCATGTCATGGTTGTCAAGACAACTGTGATGAAAAGCATGAATATATAGTTTGGCCCTCACCTATGTTCATAAGCATTGTGTGTTGTTGAAGTCTGGCATTGGGGACTTTAGTTAATATTAAAGTGTATTAACTGGAACTTTAATACCAATACAATGTGTTTTATGGCATTGCAAACAGCCACCTACTTCAACGTTATGTTCCACAGGAGTGTTAGGGCACAGAAAACGTATCTCCTGTTTTTCATAGTGTTCAGTGGAGCAAAGAAGAGTCCTGAGGCCTAAACATAATACACACGTTTCATTCCCAAATGAAATTCCACCTCCTTGCAATGTTTGATGTTAGTAAATCAGATGATTAAAAGCTTCTCTTCCTGATATTCAGTCCAACTCTACCCATATTGCGCTGAATGAACCCAGGCTGTGCTGCGGCTGAATCTCATAGGACATATCCAGTTTGTGCCTGTAAGGGTTGGTAATGCAGTAAAGTATCTTTGGATGGGGAGTTTGCTGTGAGGTGACCGCCGGTGTAAACAGTGTTATCAGACAGAGTGCAGGAGGAAGTGTCCGTCATCAGCTGAGCGATCAAACCGCAGCTCTCCGTCACGCTGGTATTTCCCACTTCTGCATGCAGGACCCAGTGTCCCCTTTTGAAAGTCGGATATAAAAGGCTATGCTCTGATGAACATGTTGTTTCTATTCAATCGCTTCAATTATTGTAATTTCTCAGGGGCAGGGTAGAGGAAGTTTTTTCTCCAATACATTCTACTTTTCCATTGTTATTTCTTAATTTCCAGTTCAAAATGTATCTTGAAAATCGAATGTGTTTCACATTTGAAAGGCTTTTCGTTTTTTTTGTATTATTGTTTATTTCAGTTTCATTGTAGAAATTCACACTTTTGTCAACAGTTTTTCTTCATTTTCCTTTGGCTGTATAGAGTCAGTAGATCAAAAAGAAAACGTGAAAGAAATAATAAAAAAATAAAACATTAGAAAACTACCAAAAAAGAATAGACATGGAAAGTTAAATAAATAAATAAAATACAATCAAATAAAACTGATTTTTGGGTGGGGCACCCGTGTGTGTGTGTTCGAATGTGCAGGCCACTCCCACTTTATACACTGAAAGGCCTTTTTAATGGGGTTTTCCTAAGCAAATATATGCAATCCTAATGCCAAAGCAATTCATCAAATCAAACTGAAATGACTTTTTGCCCCTCTGCACTTGCTGCTCTTTGTTTCTCTACCTTTGAACTCTGGAGTCGGATGGCCAGGCTGGATTCAGATGCTGACTCTGTAGCTGTCTGACTCTGTCCGCATGCTAAGGTCATACGTGACACACGTAGAGCTGCGGGCCATTTTATCCTCAGTCAGGGGCCATCAGCTTCAAAAGAGGCTGTGGCCCGAGGCTGACCTTTTATTGCCTCCCCTGCACAATTATACCTGCGTCAGTCCAAGTCCCCTCATAGCCGTTAAACTAAAGACCACTAAGATGAGCCATTGCAGCTTCGTAGCGCTCCCAAATTAACAAAAGGTCAATGAGGTCACACCTGGCAGGCAGCCTGACTTCATGACATCAGTTTGTATTGTGTGGTTTATCAGGAGGAGCTGCCCAGGACTAATGTTATTGAATTCTGCTGGGGAAGATACATGGAACAGTGGTTTCATTAGGATCAAGAGCTTACATTTGTATTACTGTATCCCCCGCTTGAGAGAGCAAGGGAGGAATACAGCGATTGTGTTATACAGTAGCCTCTTACACTCTCCCCTTAGCATATGGTTTCTACACAAGCCATAAAGCCCAGCTCAAACAAAAGACTGTTTCCATTTTCTCACTCTTAGCTCGAGGAGGTTGGACTTCTGAAAGATGAGACAAAGCCACCTTCAGGACAACATGAACAAGATCCTCGTCTTTTTGAAAGCTCATTCAAAGAAGACCTAAAGGTTAGAGATGAAGACAGATGGCCCGATGAAGAAATACAAGACAGGCTGAGAGGAGGAAACACAGAGAGAAACAGGGAGAAGTGAAGCTCAGTGTTCCTCCTCATTGTGGGATGTTATACGTGGCAGACCTCCAGCCTGCCTTTACCCTGATGTCATCTAACATATCTCTGACCTCAGCTAGCATCTTGCCTAGCAGCGGAGGAACAAATGGTATGGCAACCAGATGACTCATTTTTATCCAATGATGTATGCTTTTTTGTTGTCATATTCTTTTGTGTATGGAACCTTTCTTACCATACATGGTGTGAAGTACTTCAAGATGATGAAAGAAAGAAGAAATGTTTTGTGTATAGTTTTATCAGAAATATGATTCCGTTTTTCATCCCGAGGGAAATTCAATTTACAAGCGCAGCGTAAAACAGCAGAGCACCAGATGTGCGGACATGGACGATGCTATTCTCTTTCACAGGATAACAACTTAGTTAGCAACGCTATCTTTATAAGCAAAGGAATTCAACAGTTACAGTTTTCTGGATGCAAGTGTTTGATAGAGATCTGATGAAAGGATTGTGTGGGTTGCACCTTGTGACTGCCAGACAAACCTCAATGCTCATTTGAAAAAACAATATGACCGCATGATACGTGTAGTTGCTGTTCTGGGGCTTTCAGGTGGATAAAGACGTACTGTGTATCTTTAAACTGAGTTGTTTTTTTGTCAGTGTTTCACAGTTCATTCTGCATCCTAGAATCAGCCACAAAAAACCTCAGTCCATCTTCTCATGAAGCCACGTGATATTAGTGCTTCGGCAACAACATTGACCTTTTTACAAGACTCAAACATTTGCTGTTTTCCGATGTGGGATCGGTTCAATACTCACAAACTAAGAGTTGAACAATGTGTAGTTTCTGCTCAGTTCAGATTTCTGATCATGCGGGTGCTTTTACTCTGAAATCAAAACGTCCGTTGGTGAACCCAAACGTCACAGTCTGCGTTTTGTGATGTCAACACGTGTGATGTCAGTGTCAGTTACTCTGTTTTGTCTGCACGTGAATTCAAGTGTCTTATTTTGCCATCTTTTCTCTTTGTGTCTGTGTGTTTAAGATGTTGGGGGGTGGGGGTGGGGGGGTACTTTGTGTTGTCTGAGCTCATAGTGGTAGACTGGCCTTGACTTTGTTCCATGGACGCCGACTTAGCCGTGTCTCCCTTCAGTGTGTGTTTATTTAGCTGTGCTCTCATTCTTCATGTCATTCACCTTTCTCTCATTTCACAAACCTATATTTTCCTTTCAGAGTTCATTTTGTATATCCGTTTTTTATGTCCGTACTCACTTCTCCTCTGCCTGTTGTCCTTCCGCCCTCTTACACACCCCTCGTTCTTCCTGCCTCCTGTCAAACTTCCCGTAGTACTAGATAAAGTGCTCTGCAGTTTTTCTCTACAGCAGGCTGACTGTACCCCTGTCCATTGGTCCTTATAAGGACATGATCCAAAGAGATTATGCAGCCTCATAGAGATGTTTAGCTGATGATTTATCCAATGACTCCTATCTCATTCCGTTTGCTCTGCATATAGCACACCTTCATGACCTGAGTCAGCGTGTGTTTATGGACTGCTGTGTGGAGTGGTGCTAAAGATCTGAGACTATTAACGTGTTATGACTCAATAGGGATCATCGTGGATCTCTGTAAAACAGCGGTAATTGATGTAATTACACACCTTTGTAAACAACCGGACATTTGGATATAGACGGATGAAATAATCAAGTCTTTCAGTGAAGCTGCCAGACCGTGTCCCGAGTCAGAGAGCACATGTTTACATTAGTAATCCTTCCAGCACAATGGATCTGTGTTATCCGTGTCACTCAGCAGACTTGGACAGTGTGATGGAGAGGAGATAATACCAGCTGAGTGGCAACAAGTCATCCTTTAATAGGGATCTGTGAGGTAAGCTGTGCAGTATTTAGGTTATGTCTGCATATCATGAAAATCCCAGTGGATTAGGAGCTAGGATTAAGCTATTGTATGTCAAAATTGCGTGTGCACTAATTTCTGTGCCATGGTATTTCTTGTGGTGTGAGAGCAAAGCGATGAATCTGTGTGTGTCTGAATACCAGTGCGTGTATATCTTTGGCCCTATGGATCTGTTGCGACTATGTTTTCATGCATGTGAGTTTATTTGCCCAGCGGCACATAAAGCAGCGATGGTGTGATGTTCAAGGCCAGGCAAGGGAGTGAGCGAGGATCTGACAGCAGAAGGCTGTGAACTCACTTAGCTGCTTTCACTCTCTGCTAGCACTGGAGATACGACGACTCCAGGACTAACACACAGCAGAGTTCACAGGTTCACACAAACAAACGCAACCCTCGTCGATATCTGGAGTCAACGCATGGCTGCAAGGTGGGGGTTTTGTAGAAAACGGTGCACAGCACTCAAGCACAGTGTGTATTAAGGAAAACACAAACACACAGATGTATGAGTGCTTATAGGAAAAAGGGAAATGGTTTGTGAGTCATAGGTCTACATTAGGATCAGGTCAGGATGTGTTTTGGAGGGGAATCCATGCACGAGACAAAGGATTAGGGCCGTGTGTGTGTGTGTGTGTGCGTGTGCGAGTGCGTGTGTGTGTGTGTGTGTGTGTGTGTGTGTGTGTGTGTGTGTGTGTGTGTGTGTGTGTGTGTGTGTGTGTGTGTGTGTGTGTGTGTGTGTGTGTGTGCGCGTGTGTGTGTTTTAGTGAGAGAGTGTGTGTTAATGTAGTCTGCCATTAATGTAGAGATGTATGCAGATGTGGTCAGGAGATTAGTTTAGAAAGAATTCATCGATTGGTCAAAGAAAGAGAACAAATGTGGTTTACATTTAATTGTCAATTAAAAAACTGTACTTTAAGATATATGTATAACAATTTGACAAATAATTATAATGTCTATTTACCTAAATTGGCAATTTGTTTTGCTATAAGTCCTAATTCTCTCCTCTGTAGGCTCGTATCTGCAGTTCATTCAAGTGTTGCCTCTGTATCGTTACAAAATGTCGAATAATTTTACAGTTCCTCTCTCAAAAGCTGTGATTAAGTCAGAAGACGGTTGCTGTTGGAATGGATGTGTATAATTACTGATGTGTGTGTGGTCCTGTTTCTTTGTACTGTTCCTTTCTCATTCTGTTTCTGTTTCCTTGTCAGCCTGTTATGTCAGCGTGTCACCTGGTACATGGCGTGTGCAAACAGGCATGTGGGTTTACCAGTGTGTAGTAACCGGTTTGTGTATGTTTCCCACCATGTGTTTAGCATGCAGGCATTCATTCTTTGCAGTGTGTGTGTGTGCGTGTGTATATGTGTGTGTGGGAGGCAGAGCCAGTGGGGCAGGTGTCAGGTGGAGTGACAGGTGGCAGCTGGGAAATGGGAGGATTTCCTCTTTTTAGCAACGGCTGATTAACTCCCCTTCCTTGCCCTGGAAGGCTTTAGAATTACTGCTGTCGTTAAAACATAGTGGAGATAGTGGAGAACTCACACACTTAAGAAGCTTGACCAAAATAAATGTAGGCATGACTAAGATAATTCATAGAATAACATTAAAATTGTTCAGAACAAATGAATGTTTTGTTCTATTGATTCAATATTTGATTAACTAAATTAACAGACTAACTGTTCTTTCAGTCATCTCCATCAGGGCTGCAACTAAATATTTTATTTATTTTTGTGATTATTATTTGTTATATTAATTAACCTGCAGAATAAATAAATTGGTCTTTAACATTTCTGAAAAAAAATAAAAT
Organism: Notothenia coriiceps; assembly: GCF_000735185.1. Lineage (NCBI taxonomy): Eukaryota > Metazoa > Chordata > Actinopteri > Perciformes > Nototheniidae > Notothenia > Notothenia coriiceps. The sequence continues at coordinate 346,320 of NW_011368650.1, read as the reverse complement.
GTAAATCCCAGCTTCTCAAAGTCCAAGTTGATGTCTTTAAATGTTTGTCACTGCAAAACCAACAGATATTCAGTTTAAAACGATTTAAAACAGATAAGAGCAGAACATCTTCACATTGGCTAATGCTCATAACAGTATTTTTCTGCAGAGGACATGTGAGAAGGAGAGGAAGTAAGAGAGATAGACAATGAAAGGGAAAAGTAAAGGCATAATGGAGGTTTAAATTAAGCTAATAAGAAGAGGGAGAGGGAGGAAAGGCAATACAGTTGTTTGAATTCATGTCAGTCCTGACGGAGGGGATGGCCCCTGTGGGAAAAGACTATCATCAAAGAGCAGAAAAAAAACTGTACAACTCTGTCTCTCTTGGGTTACAGCTCGGTCCCCCTTATCCCTCTTCTTATCTTGATCACCTTTTTAAAAACAAATGTCCCTGTAGTGTATGTGCTGCTGCAGGATACATTGATTCAGTTACAGATCATTTCCATCTCCTGGTGTGCTATTGTTTCTAAAGTTTTTCAGGTCACACACACACATGCTCTCTCCTTTTCTTCTCTTCCCGCATTGACCCAGAGTCAACCAGGGTCTCTTGACCTCCCGTCACCCCCTCAGATTAGTTTCCGTTATTATCACACTCCATTAAACCTCCAGGAACGGCTGAAGCGGCCAGGAGTCAATGGCCCAGCTGTCTTCTCTGTGTCTAATCTACAGATCCTCATCATGTCGGTGGGGGCCTCGGGTCACAATGCAGGCACACACATGTTTAGACGGATAAACACAAGGTGACACAGGGTCATCTCGCCTCTGGATAAGTGTTTGTTCATTTATTCTGTTCTGTTCTTGAACAATTTGCTTTGAGGGAGGACAACACTGTAGCTGTCTCACACCCTCAGGTTTTGGGTTAGAGATGGACACAAGGGCTGATGGGTAGAGGTCAGCTTAACTGTTATTACCCATTCTGGCATCGGTAGAGTTGGAAGAGACTCATGTGGTTTAAACGTGACATTGATTTGGCTTAAAGCTCGATTTGTGTGAAAAAGACAAAAATACCTCACAACTGAACTGAACAAAATATGATGATATAAGACAAGGCTACAATACATTTACACAGGTTCACATTTGCATACCAAATTATTATATACCATGACATGTTAGCAGCACAGCTTGATTGTTATCTTTTTTATTTTGTTGGCTCTATAGCTGTATTTTATTGCGTGTCACTGTTCTGTGTGTTTTGCTGTTCCTTGTCACAGTAAAAGGAAGCTTCTATAATGTGACATAGTTCCAGTTTAACAGACACTCTAACGCTGAACAGTTACAATAAGGATCTAAATCCAATCCTAGGCATTTGATTGGACCTCTTAAAAGTGGGCGGGGATCGACCTCCCTTGTCACCAGAAGTTGATGTGATGAAATAATTGTTCAAAGTTGGCCGACTAATAGACGTACGCATGTTATTATTTGCAGGAAGGAAAGATTTAGAGTTTGATATTAAAATTAGAAAAATATAATGAATTTATATTTGTTTTACTTATATTGTTAAATGGGTCCACAATATGACCTGGGATGGATCTAAAAGGGTTAAAAAGGCATTTTTTTCATCGTTCTTGACTTTAAACTCAAAACAAAAAGTATTAAAAAACGACTTCTTGCTTCTCCCTCTGTATCCTCCATTAATCTCATTATTTCTGATGTAAAAGTGAGGGATCCTGACACGCACAGTGACATCTGACAGCACAACACAACAGCCAGGTTCCCTCTCACTGCCTCTCACCTTCTCTTTTCACTTTACTTTCTTCTTTATTTCTTCCCTCTGAGAATTTACAATTCAAACAAACACACACTCTTTCCTCGCTCTGTCAGCCGTGTGAAACCGGGGTCTGATTGGACGATGCCGGGCTGTCGTTACTCTGCTCTCTTTAAATCAATCTTTCCGACAGTTGCTCTCACGCTCCTCTCCCTCGCTTCCCTCATCTCTCCCTTTCTTTCTCCTCAGACCTGCCTGTCCAGTAATACTAGTTTCTCTGGCTGCTCGTGGCAGCTCTCTATGCTGTTTTTACTGTCATTCAAACGTGACTGTACATATTTGTCATAAAATTGATGCAACTTGGCTTGTAAAATCTAAATTTAAACAGTTTACAGCTTTGTAAGGGGCACTGCTTTTGAGTGCAGCACATATATTCAAATGAAAGTGGGGCATTGCAGGGAAGAGAAGAATGTTTCAAAATCCAACATCTAGCCCAACTATAATAATGTAGTAAGTAAAACAAATGTGCTGATTACTGACAGATTTACAGATAACCATTCATAGCCTTGTGTGTGTAAAAAAATGTGTGGAGATGAAGAATGAAAAAAAAAGTGTATAAATGGAGTGCAAAAGTGTGAAATTGCACTGAAATCAATCAGATTCTTTAAAATCCACACAGTAGATTCCAGACTCTTAGTAAAGTGTCTTCCATTTAAATCATCCTTTAAATGTGATATAAGTAGAACAGCTTCTGTGACATTTTATTGAGCTAAGAGAAGTACGTTTTTCTCTTGAAGCTGAACACGTTATGTTGTTTCTGAAGGATTTGGGGCCACATACTTGGCTTTTTAATCTTTGTTTATGGAGTGTCATGATATATCCCCTCTGTTGTTGGCCGTCAGCCATGCAGGGTAGATTGAGAGCAGGATGGATGGGACATCTCATGCCAAGAGGAGCTCCACTTTTCCAGAGGCTATTGTGTAGGCGTGAATCAATAAAGAGTGGTAAATAAAGTTGGCTGACATGACATATGTTGTAGCTGAGAGCCTGCCGCTGATGATTGATTCCATTCCCCGATGAGTCATGAAACTGATCGAATGAATCGGCAAGGATCAGGTGTCCAATCAGACGAGCTTTAATGTTTAGCACGTATCTGTATATGAAGTATCTGGTAACACCCCATCTGTGCGTCTACTGAACAAGCCTCCTATTTGTTGGTGTCACGCTTTCTTTATGTTTGAAGAACACTACTGGTGTGTGTGTGTGTGTGTGTGTGTGTGTGTGTGTGTGTGTGTGTGTGTGTGTGTGTGTGTGTGTGTGTGTGTGTGTGTGTGTGTGTGTGTGTGTGTGTGTGTGTGTGTGTGTGTGCTGTTAAACTGCTGATACTTTTTATGATTAAATATAGCAGCCTGTCATCATAACGATTAATGATTAGTCTCTAATTATTTTGTTATTAATCGTTTATCAATTCAGATTCAGTTATATATATCCACTCAGTATATACACTGAGTGGATATATTTAAATATTCAGAAGAGGAAC
>NW_011368650.1:330433-342996 GCF_000735185.1 Notothenia coriiceps | reverse complement strand
AGGGTCAACCAGTTATTAAATCCAAGGGTTCACATACTTTTTCCACCCTGCACTGTGAATGTTTACATGGTGTGTTCAATAAAAACATAAAAACATATTGTTTGTGTGGTTTTAGCTTAAGCAGACTGTGTTTGTCTATTGTTGTGACTTAGATGAAGATCAGAACACATTTTATGACCAATTTATGCAGAAATCCAGGTAGTTCCAAAGGGTTCACATACTTTTTCTTGCAACTGTAAGTCACTTTGGATAAAAGCGTCAGCTAAATGCAATGTAATAATAATGTAATGTGTGTGTGTGTGTGAGAGAGAGAGAGAGAGAGAGAGAGAGAGAGAGAGAGAGAGAGAGATTGAGACCTGACTGTAGTCCAAACTGAGCGATGTGCTGCTATTCTGGCTCGCAGCCAGAGTTTCATGATGTGTGAACATGCATCCACACAACACGGACGCCATGCAGTGTCAGGATCTGTCCTATCAAACATCATACACTGTTTCTACACATAAGGCTCAATGAAATCACCTTGGCCAATGATAAAGAACAAAGCAAGTGTACGACACAATATGGCGGTTTTACCATTGACCTCATCAGATCTACAGCCTCCTTTCAGTGAGTGCGATTCCTTTTTCACATTCATATTTGTTTCACTATTTAAACCAGCCTGAGAGAACTGCATTATATAAAACGTGGTATGTCAGAATGCCTCATTGTGTGAATCTTTTCATGTCGCCTCTGTGAGTGTCTCTGCAGAGAATATGTGTGATTGGTGGAGCAAGACCTCTGTGTGACAGGCGTGACCAGTGTGGGAGCCTCGCAGTAAAGACTCTGCCACGAAACACAGGAATCTGTTTACAGCCAACAAGCACAGCGCGCCTCCAGCTACTGTAATGGACCAACTAATGTATCCTACATGTTTAGTTTCTGAGTCCCAGCCTAACTGTACTCCCTGTTGGCTCATCAGCCCTGCTGCCGGTGACAACCTGAACATCTCTCTTGAGCTGTAGAAAAAACCATGTGTGCTGCTGTCATTTGGCCCTGACGGTGTAGTTACAGAGTAAGCAGAGCTGCAGTGATCAGCACAAAAAATAAGTATGGTGCTTGACTGGCTGCTAATGAACAGCTTATTCCAAGACAGGAGCTTCATTCAACTTGTCCTCATTCAAAAAACTGCTTCTCGTGTGCTTCTTCTCGCCTCACTGGGAAATGACATGAGGTAGAAACCATGTTTTTCAATGTGAGCTGTTTCAAAAATTAAGAGAAATCCAGTCAAACAAAGTCAAATTCAATTTCGCTAATGCCCTCCATTCAGGCAGTACAGCTATACTCTCTAACTCAACAATCTAATTTGTCACACTTCAAAAAGGAGTCTGAAGCACAGAATGACCTAACCTGATCCAACCCTAACCCTTGTCCAGATGCTATTAAATGTGCTCAGCCAAACATGCTGCATGCAGTCCGACTGTTTTACATTCCTCAGGGGAGCTGTTAAATAACCCAGGCAGGAAACTCATGTTTTCACAGACTCTGATTAATTTAGCGATTAAAACTACACTTGTTTGCAAAATGTCTGTCGAGACGAATTAGTCCTTCATATAAAAACCATATGATCTATGTTTAACAAAATAACATAAGCCTGCTATAATGTGAATAACTAATGCTACCGAGTATGGGTTCCACCTACTTGGCGTCCAGCACTTCCAGTATCTTCCTCAGTGAAGAGGAACCCTGCGTCCCGGTGTTTGAGATACGAGTGGGATGGTGTCCCATACGAAGCTCCCAGCTCTGAGCACTTCTCTGTACGCTTTCACAGGATGTTGAGAGATTTATTATCGCCTTCTTTGCCTGGTCATTACCATATGAATGACCATGTTTTCACCGGCCTGACACAGGCTTAGCCATTAAGCTCCTTGCATAAACACACACACAAAAACACCTATGTGTGATAGCGGGGTGGGAGAGGAGAGAGAGTCTTTGCATGGACACACAGAACAGCGTCTACACATGGGCACCGTGGCAATTCAATTAAAGCGTGCCCCCATAGATACAGTGGGCGGTGTTGGAGATGCAGGCTATTGCCCCCAACTGTGTGTTTATGTATCCATAACTATATGTCAGCGGACAGGGCTAACTAACTCTGCTCCAAGTCGAACGAGCCATTCGGCAAAGTCTTTGTTCCTCGCCTGTGATTCATGACCGAGTTCTGGAGGAGAGCCCAGCGCCAGTGTGTGATTACATGAAAGCGTGTGTGTGTGTCTGTCTTCCCCCTTTTCAACATACCATAGGCACATTATTTCTTGTCAACGCTGCTAATGTGAAAATGTGTGCTTCCAAATATACACACAGCTCTTTAAATAAAGCTAAACATGGCTATCCAGGTGAGAGAGGATCAACAGAGAACAAGCAGGCGGACACACACTGTAGGACCAATGTGCTCAAACACATCTATGGCGCAAATGAACAATGCATGTTTGGGTGAGAATTATTCTCCTTATCGAATTATAACATTTAATTGAGATGTTTTTATAAACGTATTAGGCACATTGAGGGCCGTGAGTTGCTCCGTAAAAACCGAGAACTGTAAGAGCTATAAATATTGATGATTCAAAATCAAATGAGCTCTGTCGTTATTTTCTTATTGCCCTTTAAAATGTTAGAGAATTGTGAATGACATCACAATTTCCCTGAGGTCTTCAAGTTGATGTTTTCAAATAGCTTGCGTTGTCTGACTTACACTTAAAACCTCCAATGTATTGAATTCACTCTGGCAAAAAACAGAAAGAAAAGTGAAGTTTTAAAAGCTGGAATCGGAAACTGTTTGGCATTCTTGTTTTATAAAAAAACACTTAAAGGATTAATCAACTCATCATTTGAGAACTATTGCAGTTCCAAGGTTTTTACTCAGTGATATGGATTACTGGATAACAGCAATTCCTCTCGACTGCATTTTTGATTACACACACAGACATTTCAGGCAGATCTCATGCAGCTCTGGACAGGATGACCACAAGCCTCAGCTCCTACCAAACACCATCTGTTCCTCTTCCCATCTCCCCTCCTCTCTGCATCACAAACCCACCCTGCCAATAATATATAGTCAAGTCATGTGCAAGTAACCAAGTAACCATGGTTTTCTACAACTACATACATAGTGGTATCGTGTTTGGTTCCAACCAAAACATCAACCATCAAACATTTTTCTTTTTTTCATACAAATCTTTAAGACCGAGAACTTTACAAAAGATCTGCGCCTACACATGTCCTTCTGCAGTGTAACATAATGTAAAGCTTCCTAATAAACACATAAAAAAAATAATTGTTCAATTCTTTTCTCTTCTTAAAATGTCTTCCTCGTCCTTCTTCCCCTCATTTCCATCATCCACCATCGAGTCGTAAACTAACATTTCGAATGCTAATATTGTAAAATCAACAAAGGTAATTGATATTAAAATAGCTCCTGGTATCCTTGAGAACCAAGTTACAAAACCCTTAAACACTTATCACTACACATGCTCCCATATGCAGAGATGTCCGTGTGTAAGTGAGCATTCACACATGCTTACACACTTTCTGGCTCATGTATGCATGTGATTGCTCATCAATAATTCAGCGGTGTGGCACTTTCACTTTCTCCGCCAAACAACCGACTGAACTGTGCTCTCTCAAGCAATTAAGTGGAGCAGTGATAGCGCTCTCAAGGCCAAACTGAAGCCTTTTACATTTTAACACAACAGCTCAACACTGCCCCAGCTCGTTAACAACACCAGTGCTGGCTGTACATACACAGTTTTGTGTTTTGTAACCATTCCACATTGTGGTACTTTACATAATTATTCAGACATGTATTATCATTTTATATGAAATGGACCACCTTTGTGTGTGTGCGTGTGCGTGTGCGTGTGTGTGTGTGTGTGTGTGGGTAAGAGAGGGAGAGTCTCATCTAGAATCCACCCCCCCACCACACACACATTTATAGTAGTTATCATGCAGTCATAAACACACTGAAACACTTACACTCAAAGACACACACAGAGTATATATGCCACACATGTACATCAATGGCAAACACACATTTAAACTCAGAAATAAAAAACTTATACTGACTCACAATTACACACACCTACAGCCAAGCACACACACGGTAAGCAGAACATTAACGAGGGAGGAGGAACCGTGAGGAGACAGACAGTCCAGCTGGAGCACATGTGTAGAGCTCCTGTTCTAATGAGTCTATTACTCAGTGGCACAGAAACCACAACTGCTACCACACACACCCACCCACCCACACACACACACACACACACACACACACACACACACACACACACACACACACACACACACACACACACACACACACAGAATATTGCATCCTTTGCCCCTGAGCAACATCAACAGACACATTTCAGTTTGCTGTGATAAATGGATACACTCACAAACACGATAACAGCGGGAAAAGCGCTTCCATCTAACAGATTGACCATGTTAAAGATAGCATCTCATCTAACCCCCCCATCAGAGTGCACACATTCAGTGAATGAATGGTGGGCTTTTGTTTCATCTGTCCAACAGAGGGGGCTAGAGCGGTGTGTAGTCTGTAGACACCATCAATGCTGACTGCTTTGCCCTTCATATCATCATGCCCTATCTCCTTATTATACTTGAACTGAACACACTATGTTAAAGATGAATTAAGTGTATACGTTTGTCTTCACATGTCTTTAATTTGTCATCCTGAACTTATAAACTCTGCCAAGTGTTTTAGTATTTCCAGTCCCTTGCCTACATTTAATAATGACTTGAGTATGTGTGTGCATTCTCATGGATAACATCCCATTACACCCTAGTCTAACTTTGAACAGCTTAATTCCACTATGGCCTGGAGCAGCTCAGTGTGAGTCATACTATCTGAGCGCCTGCAGCCTGCACACAGAGCCTGTCTGATACTGTCATATATGGATTGACAGATCTACGGCGTGGAGCTAAGCCCTGTCTTCAGTGTGTGTGTGTGTGTGTGTGTGTGTGTGTGTGTGTGTGTGTGTGTGTGTGTGTGTGTGTGTGTGTGTGTGTGTGTGTGTGTGTGTGTGTGTGTGTGTGTGTGTGTGTGTGTGTGTGTGGGCATGAGAAGTGGCAGCACTTAGCCTGTGCTCATCCATCACACTGTTTGTGTATGTGTGTGTGTTTTCTAATGAGTTTGCTCTTGATGAGGCTGAGCTCTGTGATCAGCTCTCTTCTACAAAGGCCAAGCGATAAAAAAGCAATCACTCCACCTCAGCAGCACGAGCAAAAAGTGATTCCTGCACAAAATATCATATAGTATCAGGGTATATGCAGGAATCCTGAAGTCAAATGTAATACCTTTTAAGAACTGTTTTAAGACCCTTTCCATACATTTTAAGACCTCATCGCCACTTTGAGTTTTAACCTGTTACATTGGCGACACACTTTACCTCACATTGACTATATACAGTATTGATTGTCCTTCCTCCTTATCTTCCAACCATTTGGACGCAGACTTGCATTCCCCCATAACGATGTTGTTTAACAACCGGCGTAAACGGACCTTTGCGCGCTATCAAGCAGTGAGCGTGCGATGTCCTGTTCAGATGACGTCAAATCCAACGGGATGCCATAAATAAACTACACAGAATCACAATACACACCTACGCAATGATTACATTCAGGCACACTGTAGAATACAACCTCTTTGGACAAATGTATATACTTATTGAAAACAAGCTACAAAATGTAATACCTTGGAAAATGCTGTTTAATACTTTTTAATAGCCTTCATTTTGGCTAAATTGATTTATCAACTTTTAATACTTTTTAAGACCCCGCAGACACCCTGAGTATGCACCATCTTTTCATATGGACTTATGTTTTCCTCAGTGTGTTTACAGCTGGGCTGCACCGTCAGCGCTGAAATGATAGTCTCTTTTATTTGAAAAGATATAATCTATCTATAATATATCTTCTGTATCTGGGTGATCTGCTGCAGGCAGAGAGAAGACAGTTTTGTTAAGACTGTGCACGCTATTTGTTACTGTGATAATAAAAACCATTAAGATACACTTTTAAGCTGTATCAGGGTTTGTTATTAAAGTTAGAACAAGAACAGTTCATGAGAAAGAAGAATCAAAATGACAAATCATAAGATCTCGTGAATTTTAATCTGCACTAGAAAACATATTGTTTGCTCTTTTAACCAGGGCTTGTATATTTTAAATATTATTAGTATGTATTAGTTGTTGTTTTGTTATAATCCACCTAACAAACGGACACATTTGATAATAAGCAAAGGTGTTCAATGATTTATAATAATGTAAAGTATTGGGAACATGCCAACAATCCATGATTATGATGTTATTTAAATGAAGCATTGTTCATTTGGATCACTGATTCAACATCTGAATGCATTTCTGTTGTGAAAGTGACAGAACTGTATGAGCACAGCATTGATTGTCCCAACAATGCGATACAGCTTTGAACACAGGAGCAGCTGCTGGTCTCAAAGGAAGTCGAGCACTTCCCTCCAAATGAGCCATGTCTCTTTATGCACAAGAGTGCTGAGAATGCAGATGTTGGCCATTGCAGGGAGAGAGAGGTGGGTGAGAGGGGGGGGAGGGAGCTGAGTGACGTCTGCTTTTTACTGTACCTAAAAGAGAGAAGCATGCCAGCCACTGACCTACCTTCAAAGAGATTTACAATGCTAATGTTGGAGCACAATCCCTGGACAACACCAGATATTTACCTACAACACTGACTGAACAGAGACAAGAGCGTAGTGCTGTGTGTACTGTATCTGCTTTGGTACATTTTCAGGTGTGGGAATTGCAATTTTGGAGTGTCTTTTTGGTCATGAAGCATTATCTCCGCTGGCTGAATTGTCTTAAAGGAGCCCTATTATGCTAAGTTTCAAGTTTGTGCCTCTGATGTGGCATGTTCACACGCTTTAATGTTCAAAAGTGCTTTATTTTTCTCATACTGCCTGTGCTGCAGCACCTTTTTTCACCCTCTCTCTGAAACCATAGCCCAGTCTGTTCTGATTGGTTAGCTGGCCAGCCCTGTTGAGTATGGTCAACCGCTTAGAGAGGTCCCGCTCGTTAGCCTATGGCGTACAATGTGTTGGAGCGTTTGCTAATAGAAGCATGATTGTTATGTAGTGATGTCACTATGTGCAGGTAAGTAAACATAACACTACAAGCCAACCTACAGCATATAGCACAGTACAGGAAAGGGAAAACCCCAAAAAGCATAATAGGGCCTTAACAGAGCGAAGGGTGCAGCCCTGCCACTGGTGAGTCATCAACAACTCAACAAACTAAACACAACTAGACAAAAAGAACTAACTTCAAAGTATCAGTATGCGACTATTTACAAAGAGTCTACAAGCGGCTCTCTGTTCTAAGCTTTACTGTAAAGCAGTTCAGAAGAGCACATTGTGAGCTGTGCTGACATCAAAACTGTCCCTTGTTCCACTCGTTTGAAGCATGACAGTCACAGGAAATGTGATAATCATGGAATGTTATTTAAAGAACCCATAGTTAAGCCTGCAATACAATCCCAAGTGAAGGGAGATATGTGGTACAGAGTGCATCGGCCATTTAAATACATGCCATACAGTATATATTCTGTGCTTTGATAAGTGGCTTTATGGCGTTTCCTGGAAAATAGGAAGCTTCTCTTAAAATAGTTGTGAAGATGGAAAAAGAAATGTTGGTTATTCCAGATTACAGCCTCGTTCCCAGACAGAGCTCTTTCATCCTCACGCGGCCTAACAATGCCTCGTATACATTTTACCACAATTGTGCGTACATTCCGCCAAGGATGACATAACGCCTTATATGGGCCACTACTTTTTCCACACTCTCAGCGCCAGATAAGGTGCAGAGTGTTTCCACGCTGCTCTGGATCCCCCCCCTGAGGGTACCTGGCCTTGGAATCAAACCCGCCTACCCGCACGCCTGGGCAAAGAGGGGGAGACAAGCTTTTGATGTCTCTGGGCTGGTGGGGTCCAATCGGGGAAGGGTGAGAAAAAACGAAGAGGAAGCAGCAGGAAGGGGAAGAGGTGCTGGAGATGAAGGACGACAGAGAGAAAAGGGGAAAGATATGGATTGAACAATACAAAGAAGAGAGAATACAAATAAAGGAAGAGAGCGAGTGTATGTAGACAGACAGGCAAAAGAGGAGGGGGCGTTGAAGCTTTGAAGCTACGGGCCGAGCAAAGACCTGCCTCCCCAGAGTCACACCGGGGAGGGGAGCTCCAATCGTGAAGAGAGGATGGCTGGAGGAGAGGAAAGGTGATGAATCATGATGGGCTGGATAAGCTCAAGTGGACCTCTCTCTGTCTATTTTTTACATTTTACATTTTGTATACGACATAAAACCTGAACAACTCTTTTATGTCTTGACTTTCTTGACTTTCTGCATGAAGAATACTTTGGCTGTTTCTTTTTACAGACCTTGGCAGCATGTGGGTCTGATTCCGCTAGCAGCTGTGATTTAAAGCAAGGCTTTCAGCATCTGCAGCGCTAGTCCAGAGCACCCTGCTGGCCAAGATTGCACGTCCCAATTTAAAGGTCACCATGGTGACAGCAGCAGTGCTGACACTGGGGTTGAATTTACTAAAACGATTCTTTGTTGGATATTTACCCAGAAAATAAAACCAAATCAACAGAAATTAGACCGGAAAGAGATACAGATTGTCCTTTTCATTTTGTAATCAACATGACTCCATAACAAACTATATGTGCCTGAATGGAAGGGAAACTAGCCAGAAAAGCTCGATAAATCGGAGCAATAAGGAGAAATAAGATGAGCCTTTTGGAAAAGGACATTAAGAGAAAATAAACAGACACACAGGTCGAGCCCTGACAAATAGTGTGATGGAAAATAACTAGCATGAGTAGGGGGAGCATGGAAAGAAAGAGCACTTTATAGGATGGGGAGAGCACTTTATCTTTCTTTCACACTCCTTACAGTTGCCAGGCACTTCCTGCTCCATTGTGTGTAGGATGCTGGCTGTACGTACAGGAAGTGGTCTCTTTGTTTCCTCTCTCCTTCCTGTTGGTGTCGAACCGACTGAAGAGAGGAATGTGTGTGTGGATTGGGGAGGGAGGGACAACACACGCTGTGTTTGTGTGTAACCAGGANCGCGCACACACACACACACACACACACACATTACATTATTATTACATTGCCACATTTTCTTGCAACTGTAAGTCACTTTGGATAAAAGCGTCAGCTAAATGCAATGTAATAATAATGTAATGTGTGTGTGTGTGTGTGTGTGTGTGCGCGTGCGTGCGTGCGTGTGTGTGTGTGTGTGTGTGTGAGTGTGTGAGTGTGTGTGAGAGTGTGAGAGAGAGAGAGAGAGAGAGAGAGAGAGAGCGAGAGAGAGAGAGATTGAGACCTGACTGTAGTCCAAANAAAAAGTATGTGAACCCTTTGGAATTACCTGGATTTCTGCATAAGTTGGTCATAAAATGTGTTCTGATCTGCACGTTTGAAGTTTGCAAAAGAGCACCTCAGGTGCTCTTTTGCAAACTTCAAACGTGCAGATCAGAACACATTTTATGACCAACTTATGCAGAAATCCAGGTAATTCCAAAGGGTTCACATACTTTTTCTTGCAACTGTACAATAAGTGCGTTCGACCAACAAAATACAAACTTGAAGAAAACAGAATCATATAAGTACATCAGGTTTCATAGAGCCAAACATTTCAAGTGCTACTCAACTGGCTTTAGATAAGCCAGTCCTGCTTTGTTAATAGTTCTATCGCTCGAAGTGGAGTCGAAAGAGATGAGTTTTCACACACACACGCACGCACGCACGCACGCACGCACACACACACACACACACACACACACACGTCCATCCAAGAAACTTTGACAGCACAACTTTATGCATTTAAATATAATTTGAAACACAAAAAAGCAGGAAATCTCCATATTTGAGAGGCTGAAGGAAGCATTTTCTTCCATTATTGCATGCCATACTCATTTGACACAACCAATGACTACAATGCGTGGGGTTTGTATGTTAATGTGTGTCCATGTGTGCAATATCCTGATCCTTGGTCTGCTTTAGTATTCACTCTTGAATTCTTCTGCATCTGTCCCTTTATGAGTGCCGGTGAAATTGCACACTTGTGTGTGTGTGTGTGTGTGTGTGTGTGTGTGTGTGTGTGTTTGTTTTCTCTTCAAGTGAGTGCTACAGCATCAGTGTATATTTGTGAATGTTAATTACGGCCCCCTCTCGTCTGCTCCCCGAATCAGTGCACAGCTGTAGGGCCCCCCGAGTGAGGCAGCGCTGCATCCTTCGTCTTATTATTCACGCTGTCTGTCTGCTCACCAGTCATACAGAGCCTGGGGGATAGGGGGGTGTTTTGGGGTGTGTTTTGGGGTGTGTGTGTGTGTGTGTGTGTGTGTGTGTGTGTGTGTGTGTGTGTGTGTGTGTGTGTGTGTGTGTGTGTGTGTGTGTGTGTGTGTGTGTGTGTGTGTGTGATGAGGGGTTATGTATTAGCAAAGTGGTAATGGGGGGTTCATTCAGTCTCCTAAGTCGTTGGCAGTACTTAATTAAAAGCGATACGACAGTGTGATTGGAGCAGTTGATAAATGGATGGAGACTGAGAGACGCCCATGTGCTTTAGGATTGGATATATCTGAGTGTGTGTGTGTGTGTGTGAAGAGTGAAAGGGGAGAGGAAGTCATTACCTTTTAATCATATCCTCCTTTTTTCCTTATCGTCCTTTTCCTCCTCTCCTTTCTTTCCTCGTCCCCCCTTCTGTCTAATTTCTCCTAATGCCCCTTCCAGTCGGCCCCCCCGTTTCATTTCTCCAGCTGGCTCTCAGTGTCAAGCTCCTTGTCATCTTCAATCAAGCCCTCTTTTCTGCAACACTTACCCTTTTTCCTCTCGCCCTGACTGTCTTTAACCTTCCAGTAGATGTGTCAGAATGACTGGAGCTGTACAAAAGAATAAATCTCTAGTCACATATTTGTCTTAGCCTTGAGGTTGCATGACATCTCGTGGCTTTCTGTGAAGTTAGTGTATTGCTGTGCTCAGCTGGGAGCTACAGTCAGTGTGACTGGAAATGGTCCAGGACTACTGTGTGAGAAACGTATGAGATGAAATGTAATAGATTGTTTCGTTCATTTACAGAAATTGGAGAAATTCTTGAAAACTTCAATATACAGCACGTACCAGTGCAAGAGCAAACTACAGCCTCTAATATAGGGCAACATTAAAGTGTATACGCCACGGTACTGAAGTAACCTATGAGTAAACATTCAAAAAGTTCAATAAAATATAATCTCTAGCAATGCAACAATTAATGTCATTATTGCGTAATCTGCTGAAAATGTTCCAGATTTAATAGTTTTGTCTATAAAAGAAAAAAGAGAAAAATGCCCATTATAATTATTCAATAGTAATGATCACTAATATATATATATATATATACAATATTACAAAAATTCTGTTTTCTGGTTTGTTATATCCTAATAGACTGAATATCTCTTGATTTGGGATTGACAAATAAGACTTGGGATGGACATTTTTTACTCTTATATTACATTTTATAGACCAAATGATTAAACGATTATCATTTTCTAAACTGCTCAATAAACCCGGCAAATTGTTTCAGCTTTAACTAAATGTTCAACATCGTATTGTGGACGTATTATTGGACTTCATTTCATTGTGAAGGGGTTATCCATCACATTTTTTCCCCCCCCATTGAGTTTATTCAGGCCATTTACATTTTAACATGTGGGTTTAAGCCAAGATTCAGAAGATGACTAACCCAGTAGTCCAAGGTGACATGTAGTTCATCTCACTCCTTAGAAACAGAGTAGATGATCCATTGTGTGTGGGCGTTAGGTGGAGTCTTTATGCAGGTCCATTACTGTGTATTCCAGCAGGCAATAATTAAACCTAATTATATGCAGCTATTCATTGAAATTAGCTGCCAAAGGGCAAATAGGTCTCTAATTTCTAAAATGAAATAGATGCAAACACCCAGACACAGGCTGATAAGCCTGCTGGGTCTTCTGTAGTACTCTCATCTCCAACCAGTTTAAAACACAGGGCAGGTTTTTGCACAACATCAAAAGGCTTCACAATGCAGTTTTGAGGTACATATTACAGGACATGTTGGAAGTTATGTCTGCTTCTCTATTTTTCAGTTGTGGTGTTTGCCATGTTGTAGTATGCATTAAACGTAATGCTGTGGTTGCCTGCATCAATGAAAAGCTTCTGCTTTACAGTGTAACAGCGTTTGCGCTGCAACTTGACCTGTATAAACGTGTTGTAACAGGCTAACCAAGCCTATAATCTTGTGTGTGTGTGTGTGTGTGTGTGTGTGTGTGTGTGTGTGTGTGTGTGTGTGTGTGTGTGTGTGTGTGTGTGTGTGTGAGTGGTATGTGGGATGGTGGTGGGGGGGGCAGGGGTCTGCTTTGACACCCTAATCCAGCAGCCTAGTTTGGCTTTGTGTGGAGACCTTAGCTGGGAGGAGAGACGGATGGAAAGAGTGAGAAAGACAGAGAGCGAGAGAAGGGGGG
>NW_011368650.1:293006-330404 GCF_000735185.1 Notothenia coriiceps | reverse complement strand
CAGTCGATTGAGGGGGGAGTCGGGAGCGCCGGGTTTGAGAGGGAGGGGAGTGATGGGAAGGAGAATGTGGGAGATGGGGTTTGTTCATTCTCCTGCTCTCACTATGAGAGGAAACAAAGGATGCTGAAGGGCCTGACTTATGACAGCAGGACTTCTTACAGTTTACCTGTTAGCTGTTAGCTGTTAGCCTCCGCTGACCTAACAGCCTGTATTGAAGCTGCTGGCTTCTTCTTGTTTTTCTTCTTCTCATTCAATCCGTCTGCGCATCTCTCTCTCTGCTGAAGACTCCTCACTGCTGACCTGCTTGCTCCCCTGGCTTCTCTACAGTATGTGAGTTATACTGCCTGTCTGTGTGTCTTGAAACTATTTCATAGGGATGTTATGAGGTCTTGTACTGTACTTTTACTTTTTTCCCGCTGCTTGGCTTTTGTCTTATAGACAGACAAAAAAAGCCAGACATGCGGTTATATCCGTAGTGGGGATCTGTTCTTTCTCCATCTATCTTATCTGTCTCTCATTCATATTTATGCTCTTTTTTTTACCAGCATAACTGGTCACACAGTAACAGCAAAGAAACTAGTAACACCACTATTTGCCCATTTCCTATTGGCAGGGAAAGTCAGAGAAGTTATGGTCAAGTATGTCAATGCACACCTGAAATAGTTCCTCTCTGATCCTCATACAAACTGTTCTCTGCAAATATGCAGTGGAAAAGATGAGATTTTAGCGGCTGTCTAGGGTAACGCTGGGCTTTGTATGCCAGAGAGCTAATGCTAAATGACAGCTGGCTACATCTGCTTTTGTTGCAGGCAAGCAGCACACACGACTGGAGAGCAAATGCTTCCCTGTCAAAATATTTAGCCGTGGTTTGTGGCTGAAGGGCAGACGGCGTGGTTGCTGGTTTGGCAGTAGTGTTGGCACTTTGAGGGTCAGCTTGGCACAGGAGCTGACATTAAGGGTTGGGGAGGGGGTTCCTCTCTGGCTGGCTGTCACTTAGGAAGAGCGGAAGGCAAAGGCTGGATGTTATTTATTCGAAGATAAAGACACATTTTGGACTATTGAATAGCAGTTCAAATTAGTGTTGCATTGTGTGAGCACTGAGCAGCACAGTATTTCTCAATATGATTATATATATATTATATTTACATTCAGAAAGGGATTTCTCGTCTCAGATTCTGTGATAATTTTTTAAAAATTGAACCTGACATCATTCCATTTAGAGCCAGAACAATCATTAGAAAATCAACCAGCAACTACTTTATCGATTCATTCGCTGTCTAAGTCATTTTTGAGAACAATAATGTATTGTTGTCCCTTTCTTCAAATTGTTTTAATTTTGGGCTAGGAGATTATCAAGGACTGGCATTTTGTACTATTGTCTGATGTTCTTTTGGAAAGACTGAACAATAATGAAAACCAAATGTTTTATAATTATATGATATATATATAAGTAAATATAATGACAACCTTGTTCATGTTGCAATTACATTTGTGAGACCTATCTTAGTATAAGAATTTGAAGCAGTACTGTTTATAGGTATGATCCTTTAGAAGAAGTTAGAGTGTCATCAAGCTTTAGTGTTGCTTAATGTGGGAGGGTCCGCAAACACACACACACTGACACACTTAAGGAGAAAGTTAAGAGCAATAGTTGACATACACAGTACAGTACATGTCTGACTTCCTGCATCTAGAAGGAGAGATGTCTAAACCTTTTCCTGCTACAAGTTCGTTTTTCAGCAGCCTCATTAAGGTGAGTCACCCTCTTCATTCAGCGCTCCATTATCTATCCCTGATGTGTTTGAGAGGAATGTGCTGTGTTTCAGTACGTATACTGTAAGAGCTTCGTCCAGGCACATGCAAGGTAATTCTCTAATGGGCCTCAGCTCCACTCAATAGCCATCAGTCAATTATAGTCAATATGACACAGCAGAGGGCAGCGGGCGCTCGTGTTGTCACTGTTCTGACTGTCACAAGATTGACCGTCTCTTTTTCCAAATTGGATTGCGTGCAGGGTGAGAGGAATGTTGGTAACACGATTTAAAAGACGTTTCAGAAAAAGATAGTCTCTCGAAAACAATCTCTTGCCACTTAGAATGGATGGAACGAAATGTGTACATTAGACTCATGGCTTTTCGTTTTCCTCTGCAAGAACTGCTGCAGGTATTTCAACAAAGGGGTCAAAAGATGAGTAGAATGCTTAGTATGCGTGGAGAGTGAGCCCTCCAGGGTGAGAGGAAGGTAAAGAGGTTAGAGTGGAGGGATAAAAGCCACAAAGGAGGTGGGTTTGGATGAAGGTGGAAAAGAAAAACAGTCTTTTAGTTCTGCCCCTTGAAATATTCTCTCACCATCATGACATGAGAAAATCCTCCTCCCCCCTCCCTCGTGTGCTTTGGTTCATCTCCCTCTTTTGACACATTCCATGTCGTTTTATTTACTGGATCCCACCGCCCTCTCCCCCCCCCAGGTGCTTGCTTGGAGTCACCCTTTCCCTTTTTTCTTTACAGCTCAATTACATGGTAAAGCCTTTAGTCAGCGCAGGAGGGTGGAGGGGGTCGAATGAAGTGTTTCCCACTCAGCTGTAAATATTCTGTAAGCTACAGCTTGCGATTGTGCAATTTGACGTCACGCTAAGCTTCCCTCCATCCGTTGCTCCATCACTCTCTTCTCTGCGTCCCACTGCCTTCCCCCCCTCTGTTATTCCCCAGGCGGATCCTCCCATTTCTATCTCGTGGTAGCTCAATCGGAGAAGGGGAATGGAGCATCTTTCTGTGAATACGTAAAAACATACACAAATATACGTGCAGGCATATTGTTAAACACACTCAATCATATGCACCCGCACAGTAAATATCCCGATGCTACGGCGCCTCAGACTTTTAGTTTTTTAAAACGAGGGTCATTGTTTACTGTTGAATGCTTGAGTCCATTCCTCCATATTTAATGACGAAGCTGTTTGTTCCCAGATGAAAAGATTAGCTTCACCAAGACATAACTTGATGGATCAGTGTGTGCAAGGGGGCCGCTCGGCCACAGAGACCGCTGACCAGAATTTGGTGCCGCCGCGGAGAATAGCCCTCTATTGTGTGGTTGTCATGCTGGTTGGCTGCTGTGGTGCGCACACACAGACATGCTGGCATGCACGCAGACATACTGATGTACACACATACAGGCCGAGACACTTATCACCAGAAAGAGTCAGTGTCGGGTCAGCGCGGCCTGTGGACAGCACTGTATTGTTGCTAGCCTCCATCTCTACTGGACATTTAACAGTGCAGGCATTCAGCTGTTCCTGGTGACTCAGGACCAGCGGGCAGCGCCAACACAACCTGCCCTCACACTAACACACTGTTGTGTTCAAGAGAGATCAAAGATAACTGAAGAATATTTAGTCTGAGAAATGTTGGTAACAATTATTAATTGAGGGAGATAACTCAATGAAAGTTCTAGGACAATAGCATGTGGTGTATGAAAGGGGACTTGTAAAAAAGTACATTTTATGAATTAATATAGGTTAAATATGTCAATAGAGGGCAAGTAAAGTAAATGGGTGAGGGTTTAAATCAATGTGTAACCCTAACCCTAACCCTATCCACATAGCCCTATTGAACCTATCACTTAACCTCCACTCTTATGACCCCCACTGAGAGCCTATAGAGATTAATATAAAGCACACACTGATCCCTATTCATTGGCGTCCAGTGTTAACATCCTGTAGAAAATCTGACCAGTGAGATCTTGAGTTGACTTTTCTGAGCATTTCTGGTTTCCTGCCAAAACAAAGCACATGTCAAGTCAAGGGGCTGTTTGGCTTTGACACTCCTTCCAGCTCCTCGGTTTGACTGGCATATTTTCCTCAAGACCCTTCCTTTTTTCTCCATCCATCTTTAGGGGTGTTGGAGCTTGTTTGAGAAAGGTCACATATGAGAGCATAGTTTATGTACATTCTCATAGTTGTGTGTTAGAGGTGCTGTCAGTCAGCCCTCTCTGAGAGAATCAATATGTCTTTTGTCTGCCAAAGAGTGAGCCTCCATCCCATAAGCCTCAGCTTGGCTTTGTCTGATGTGCACAAACACAGTGACATCTCACATCCCCAGATCAGCCAAAACACTCAGTCAGTGCGGCCCGTGGATTTGTTTCAACACATTTTGACAGTTTGTTGACACTGTCATTTAGTGGTGATGAGTTCAGATGTTACACATTTTTGAAAACATATTTGTGTTGTTGAATAAAAGCAACAAAAGGAATTGCATAATCTGTGGAGTTTGTGAGGTTATCGCACGATTAGAGACGGAAAAATCCAACTTTTTTCATACTTCACCATTTTGGATACATTTTATAGTCATCATCTGTCCATACGGACTGATCGGGTGTCAGGTTTATCTGTATAATATGTGATAATTGGGATAATTTTAAAGGTTGAGTAATTGAGATTTATGTTTCTTTTTTGTCTACATTTCTTAGGGTAAGGATATAGCATTTTATCATTTTAAATTAGCAACAATACAAGCACTAAAGCAGTGCTCGGGTTTGGATTTGTGTCTGTTTCTTCCTGTCCATGTCTTTGTTACTTTAGGATAACCATGGTCAATCTTTCATCACAATCCTAACAACCCACATTAAGTAATAGCTCCTTGCTAGCTCTACACCACACCGTGCCAAGCCTATAGACAATTAGCACTTTAAGCTACAGTATATAACCTTTTGCTGCAATCTGCAGTGCTTTATTTTACTTAATACCTTCCACCTAGCTCTCTGTCTCTATGTGCCCTCATTTCTCCCTTACTTAATTTACTCTAGTTAGATTCCAGGCTGGGAGAAGCTTGTACATTGAAGTTCCTTTCCAATAGGGCTATTAAAATAACATGCAGCTAGCTCTTATTTAACAGACTGCCTTTTAATTATGTGTGGGGAGACAACTGAGTGCGATTCAGTTCATGCTGACATCAGCAGAAGCCTTTTTACTTCTGGTAAAAACACTGCGAGGGAAAATGTTCCAGGCGCACCAGACAAATGATATTTTAAATGCCTCTTGCCTTGTCGATGTTATCATACAAGTATTTAAAGGGGAAATTTGAACACTAACTAATCTAACAATCGCAATGTCACTTCCTGAGTTTGAGAGAAAGATAGTTTCCAGTGGGTGAGGGCTGGTCATCTGCTACCACAGCCCTTCTCTGGTGCCCCGTGGTGCCAGTGCAACCAGCCTGGCACTTGTGCACACACACACATACACACCACCAGGGCATGGCTGAGCTAATGACTCATCTCTCTTCCCCTCCTCTTCTCTCCCTGTCTGTCTGTTCCTTTGTATTTCTCTGTCTCTGTCTGTACAGGGGACATCACTCAGAAGGGCTATGAGAAGAAAAGAGGCAAGCTGCTTGCGCCGTACATCCCACAGATACAAGGTAAGACACCGGCCTGCAGGACATTTACTGACCGGAACAGGTTTTTATCTTGGCTCTGGCTGCCTTTTAGCACAGCAGTTAGCATAGTGTCCTTGCAAGAGCATACACGATGAGAACAAGTATACAAATATAGGAGCAGTTTCATTTACTCACAGCATAATTTAGTAAAATAAATACAATCCCAAAATAGTAAAGAAGAATGATTCAGAAGTTGCATTTTCTTTTAACTTTAGAAAATAAAGTATTTTTCGTATGAGAGGTACCAGATGGAACATTACATGGCCATAACGTTTTGAGAAAGGATACTGTGAAGGCTTTTGACACATCTATACTTTATTCAGCTGGTTAGATAAGGTGTGTCTGCTGTTGTGTCCTTGATTCCTCGGGTCTGTTATCAATGCCATCGCCCCGCAGCAAGCATATATCATAGTGTAGGTCGGGGCCAAATGAAAATAGATGCTAATCATCCGAAGCTAGGAAGACCTACTGTAATGGATATGTAAATATTCTACGTCCCTGCTGTAATGATACATTTGGTCTCATTTACATTTTGAGTGTGTTTGTGTGCTGCTTTCATAACACTAAAGCTTAGCTCTAATTATTTAGAGGAATATTTTCTTTATTTAATCGTCAGCTCATGTGTATCTGTGCCTGCCATCCTCTGTTAGGCTATGGGTGTTTGAGAAGAGAGGTATTACATTTGGCAAACAGGAGGCGTAAAGTTTCCCAGATGTATGTCACTACTTATTATCTGTCCATGGCTTTTGAGTCTGAGGGGGGATACATGTATATGTCAATTCAGTGTATTTTTATCCCAAGTCAAGCAGTCAGTCCAAGGTGCCTCGGTCAGACTTTAAGGTCGAGGTGGTTTGCTGTGAATCCCAGAGGAGAGTCACTGTGAGCTTCATGCTTCTTTGTCCTTTGGTCCATGGCAGTCTTTGGTTTGGCCCGCTATCAGAACACCAGGCCTCAGTGGAAACCACAGTCTGTTGTGGGTCGCTCGCTCGAGGCTTTCCACTGGAGTTAGCAGGTCTGTTATTAAACTTTGTGGAACTATGTACTTCATTTTCTTTCTTTCTATTGCTCCCTTGTTAAAGTGGATTCACGTGTTTCCTTTTTGTTGTTTATTTTAAGATCCACTCTGGCTGGATGCTAACACATAGAGTTGATAGATATAGGGCAGAAATGGATGGGCTTTTGGAGGGAGTGATATTCTTCCAGCAGGATGAATGAATGTTTTGGGACTTGATGACACATCCATCAGCACGGTGAATCAGTGAGTTAGGGTTTACCAGCTAAAGGGTTGAAATAGAACACCAATGGACTGAGCACCATGCTAAATTCCACAAGCTGATTTACTGCCTTATATTTCACTGTTGTCACAGGACTACATGTGCCAAGTGCAATAAAGCATAGATGCACAGCCAGATTGTTGAAGATTTATGAGAGCTGATGAATTTTCTTTGTCTATAATTTTAGTGTGTAGGCTTCACTGTGAGCTTTGAAGGTACAGAATTGCTTTAGGTGTCAAACATACAGGAAAATCAACCATTTAGGAAAAGTTGTGTACTATGAATGTAAGTTTATAAGCATTAAAATGTAGCTGTTTGGAGGAATTTCTGCACCTCCGCAGTGAGAATACAGGTGTGTTGACATGACTTGAGTGATGGTTTTAAGACATCGAAGTTAAATCTTACGACTTTGATGAGTCCCAGGTCGGCATTGAAACCAACCCATTCATTAATATGAAGCATGTGTAATTTCAATCACTTATTTATGTCTGTGATGTAAATTGACAACTGTGTACAGCTCATTAGCCAGGCATATTTGCTATCTAGGAAGTAAGGCACGGCACACTGTCACACCGGTAATTGTTGGCATCAGATGAGTGCAAAAAACTCATCAGGGTTCGCTCTGGACCAATAACAACATGTGCTGTGACGGAGCACGCCTCTGATTGGCTTAGAGCGGCATGTCTCTAACGAGTGTTCTTCCCAGCAACCGGGTCTGGTGTCTTGGCTTGTTTTTATAGACCTGTTTCCTCTGAAAGGCTGGAGTGTGACCGGGTTGTCAGAGCAATATCAGGGACCAGCATATATGAATGTATCCATCCATGCTTAGGGAATTGTGTGTGTGTGTGTGTGTGTGTGTGTGTGTGTGTGTGTGTGTGTGTGTGTGTGTGTGTGTGTGTGTGTGTGTGTGTGTGTGTGTGTGTGTGTGTGTGTGTCATATTTCAAACTTTTGATATTGAATAGTTTACTTGATGCATGTGTAAATGTTTTGCAGTGTGTGCTGCCGCTGTCTGAGAGTTGCTGACAGCGTGGAGCTCACTGATCCCCTCTAAGCTGCCGCTGAAAAGCCGGGCGAGCTGATGGGTGGCAGGCTGGCCGGGTGTGTGACCGGGCAGCCAGATCGGTGTGGATCCAACACGCTAAATGTGTGATGACGCTGTCCTCAAAAGGCTGTTTTCCAATTGGTATACATGCAAAGGCAGCCACTCTGCCATTTGATTAACAGCATTTGCAATATCACAGCAACTTCAAAGCTGATCATTTTGCCCAAAACGTATAGATTTATGTTATTCCCCAATGGCACTTGAGTTTAACTCCAGCCAGCCTCCACAAAGGATGTCGATTGTTTTCATTTGAACATAATCAACTTACTGTTAGTTTAACAAGGTCTGTATTCATTTCAGTCGGATAACATTTAGAACGTCTTTTAACAATAAATCAACCTTTTTATAATTTTTTCAATTTGTAGTAATGTTACCACTGGCTTGGTTGTGCTCAGTTTGCTGTGTTTGCCTGAAGATTTGCAGTGGTTAATGTCCATATTTTAGAATCCAGTTAGCGGGTTTCATTGGAATAACTGGATTAAAAAAACAAACTCTTTAGCATGAACTTGAGTTTATGATGTATTGGGTTAGTGCTTGTCCCTTCCACAGGGGTTTTAGTACTCTACTCACACAAAATGTAATGTATTTCTTTATATGATGTTCTGCTGCTTTGACATATATCTGCAAGAAACATGCAGTGTTTACTTAAAAATACATGAAACTTCAATCGTAAACTGCACAATCCCCCGGCACTAGTCGGTATTGTTTGTCGAGCTACAGTACTACAGAAGCATCCTTTCAAAGTTTATTCTCTTCATTGTCCCACTGTCGGGAAAGTATACTATATAAAGCTGTCGGATGTATTGCAGAGTTATAGTACAGATGCTGTTCCTTTGAATGCTTCCTGTTCCATTGTGTGTAAAGTTGTCCCTCATCTCTGCCTAGAAGAACTGCAAAGGCCTTTCATTACTCTATATGGAAATACAAACACCTTGTGGGAGCTGCATTTCTTTAGTCAGAATTGTCATATTCCCTATTTACTGTAGGTGTGCATGTCGACATTTTATTATGCACAACATAACATACCTTAAAGGTCCCCTATTATGATATACTCTTTTTCATCAATATATTATAGGTTTCAGATATATACAAAACATGTCTCTGAAGTGTTTGGCTCCAAACACCAAACAGGTCGTTGTAGCATCCCATAATCCCCTCTGTTTCAGTCCTGTTTCAAAAGTGCTGATTCTCTTACTTTTACTTTTTTATATAAATGGATCAGGAGAAAAAGGGAGGGGGTCTTTATTCCTGAAACTTTCAGAGTCTCTTAATACAGAGGTATAAAATACACGAAAAACTTTTTTGCATAATAGGTGACCTTTAATAGTCGCTGAATTAATTGGGTATAAAGTTAATCTGGATCAAACTTGTGATGTTCTGTAAAATAAGATTCATCACGTTCTGTCATACTTTGATTTATTCGAAATATGGATACTTCCTTCTTTCTTCAAATACGTGAGAGGAAGAAGAAGAAGTGAACCAATAGAAGAAGACTACAAATAAAGCCCTTGGCACGACCTTCCTCCAGACGGCTTCCCCTCTGATGTTAACCACTAGTTACCTAATAAGACTCAAAGGAGAGTTGCGTAAGCAGAAGATGAATCACAGCCTGTGTCACGCTGAGCAGAGCGGTTTGGCATCTTTGAGGGTTTGATAATTTTAGAACGCTCTAGTTAGAAGATGTTTTCTGTTTGACATTCATGGTGCTTAATCACCTCCTTTCTGTTACGCATGTGTAAATTGCTTATGCTTTCCTTGGACAGCTTTAAGGCAGTTGGAAAGCTGTTAGAGAGGCTGGATTAATTTAAGTGAAGACTTTCTCAACTCCAAGCTACTGTATTTGAAGAAAGCAGCCCAAGAAGGGATTACCATTAAGCTTGTGGATACTTGATCTAGTCAAGCAATACTCAGAATGGTGCTCTACGTCCAAGGCACATTCAGAGTGTCTACCTTGAATTAATGATAGTGGTTTTTCAGCTGGTCAGCAATAGAAGAAGGTATAACTTTAGATGTTGTCCTGTAATAAACTATCCTCTCCCTCCACAGGTGTAGATCCTTCTCTGCAAATTGACAACAGGATCCAGGCCTCTTCCCAAGCTGTTCTGTCAGGTTCCAAACACCACAAGTCCCGGGCGGCCAACACCCGGGATGAACGCTTCAGATCCGGTAAACATGTTTCCATTCTGACAGACCATTTTGAATGCCTGGCGCTCCTCTTTTATGCCGTGGTTTAACTGAATGTATGTGTTCTTTTAGATTTGCACACAGAAGCCGTCCAAGCAGCTTTGGCAAAGTACAAGGAGAGGAAGATGCCAATGCCCTCCAAGAGACGATCTGTGTTAGTTCAGTCTTCTGTTGAGGCATGCACCCCGCCAGGTGAGACCTCGGTTCCTGTAAACCCTCTGTTGTTCCCCAAAGGCAAGGTGTTTCCTGTTCACACACAGCCTAGGCTAATGCTCACACTGGGTTGTTTACATGTTCTGACCTGAGCATTGAAGGCTAAACTGCTGACACTGTTGTTCCCAGTGGTGGAAGATGATGTCGCGAGGCATTGCCATTGGAAATAAATATGCATTTTGATGAATGTGTCTATTCTTTGTGACTATAAAGGGCTCAGTTCTCACTGCTGTGTTTCCAGGCAGAGCTTCCCACATGAGTTGCATAATGGATGCATAATCAGATTTTTAACATAGTCTCAAATGCTTTTATAGCAATTTGTGTTGTGGGTCAGTTCATTTTAAGGTCATTTGACTGCGTTCTTTGCTTTTCTTGTTGCAATGTTCAAGGCCTCTCTCTTTTTGGAAAAGAAAGTATTTTATCTTCAATCAGTCAGTAAGCTCTCTGTGCAAGATGTGATGACAGAAAACTTGCCAGTCTCTCTGCGGTGGCTTTATCATTGGTGTATAAGAGTTAATTGGTGGGGGGCCTTCGAGCCTCATGTCTTGGGTAAAGAGAGGGGACACAGCGGTGGAGCGAGTAAACAGATTAAGAGCTCAGACATTGGGGTTTAAACAGGAGAAGGAGGGGGTCTCTGAGTGGTTGTTTTCACTCACACTGAGTCACCTAAAGGAGAAGGTATATAGGTTTGGCTAACAGACCACCGTTACTTACATACTGTACATAAAAAAACATATGGTGCTCTTCTGGGTTTTATGGATAATGGCAGCAACAGGTTAGCACACTGGAAAGGTTGCGTTACTTAGAAATTAGTATAACAGTATTTTAGCAATGCCAGCAGCATTTTTTCTCTAAGGAATACTAAGTTGGTTTGTCAGTGGGTTGGCCAATCCACTACCTTATTTTGGATTAAAATATCACAACAACTTTTGAATTTGCGCTGATATTTGAAATAGACATTCATGGTCTCCAGGGGATAATGAAGTCTACTGTCTTTGTTTAATCTTTAATAAACAACCAATACATATGGTTACATTGGCATCAAGTCATGCCGATCTTTAATTGGAAATGCATCTTTCTGTGATCTCCTGACTTCTCCTGTAGCTCCACTTTGATTTTTACATTTACAATGCACACTACATAGATGAAGCATCGATTGAACCTGGACTGGCACAAGTGTGTAGGATGTAATTTGTGCGTTGGTATAGTGACCTTTTGGGACCAATCATTATGAAGTTCCTTCAGCCAATAGGATTAGATTGATTCTTTTATAGATGAGTCAGGGAAAGCAACCTCAAGAATTTGACTGCTGGGTTGAAGCTTCATTCGATTTAGTATTATATCTTTATTGGACCTGACTTTATTGCCCAAAGAAAATAGTGAGCAAGCGTAATTGAAATATATCTCTGCTTAGGTTTTCTCTTTTTCTTATATTCTTCCTTACCTCCTAATCCTCCTTCAATGCCCGACCTTATCTCTGACTCACTCTTTACTATCTATTCTTGTTTTTGTTGTAGTTTTCTGTGACTAATACCTCTTCACTTTTTCAGTTTCCTTTCAATTCTTTCCACCTCTCTATTTCTGCTTTGCTTTTCTTCTCTGACCCTCTCTTTCCCTCTCCCTCTGTGTAACTGTGTCAAGGTTACTGAGATTCTGAGACTGATTGGAGAGAGGCAGAGGAATAACAAACAGAATCATAAATGTGAGATAACCCCCGTGGGTCCGCTGGTCCTAGATACATTACATTCCAGCTTGTTATAATCAAACCTGCTCCAGCCTTGCTCTGAAAGCCTCTGCAAGGGCACGAGTAAGCCTGAAAAATACTCTAATAGTTTCTCATTCATTGAATTTACTTGTCCTCCACATACTGTGAGTGATGAGAAGACAGATCAAGATGAAAAAGTCTCATTAGTTTGGAGAACATCAAGAGACGTGATCATAACACATAGCTTGATCTCTCTTTTTCAGAAAATCTATTTCTCATCCTGTGGACTGTGGGATATGTTTTCCACATTAGTTACTGTAGGCGTTGTTCTGTAAAGTGTATGCACATGTGCTAGGATTTGTATAATATGTGGACATTAATGAGTTTTATACATTATATGGGTCATGGCTGATGAGTAATGGGGTCAAATTAGAACTTTCTTGGTGAAAACATATATTTATTTTATCACATGGTCGATGTCTAAGCCTGTTCAGCCCTTTCATTGAACTCAGTTCAAAGAATAGTAATCTCAAACTGCTCATGTGTAACTTCAGTAACGCGGTAGAAAATACAAGATTTCTGGGAGCTTTGCAGATGACGTGGATTGTGGTCATTTTGAATGATCCTTACCTTGCTTTGAAGTCGTTCCTGTTTCAGGCTATCTTTGCCTAAACCAACTGCTCAGCTGCCTCAAGGGACAGACAGTAAAATCATCAGTGACTGAGTTTGAGTGCAAGCCATAATAACTTAAACATGTACATTAGCAAAATACAATATCATTTTGTTGGTCATGCTATTTCAGTTGATGTTTGGTCTGCAAAAACACCTTCAAGCAGGAATACCTGTACCTGTTTGATAATATGCAAGTAAAATGTTTTGTATTAAACATCCATATTTTAGAGGGCTGTTTTTAACATTCCTAATTAATATGAATGTGTATCTTATAAAGAGGCCTTTGTTAGTCGAATACCTATGATTAAGTTACATAAGCCTACTGTCAGTGTGCACAAACTCACCTCTTGTTATTGACATTCTCCTGTCTAGAAATACAAAACATTCTGGTCTGTTTTTGAAGGCTATCACAATTTATCATTTATAATCAGGGCCGTCCCTCCCTGCAGGCCGAAAATGCGGCGCACCTATGCGCTTATGCGGCGCAATTAGTGTGGCGAGGCACGGTTTCGCCGCTGCGAGGCTCCGCTAGCAACAGAGGGCCTCATCATATAACTTTGCGTGGGGCCTCATGTTGGCCAGGGACGGCCCTGTTTATAATACACATACTGTATACATTGCGTGTTTTTGAGGCTACTTTTAGAGGCAAAGAAATATCCAATACATACAATACCAGTGAAGACATGACCCATTAAACAATATATCATCTCCGAGCTTTACAACGTCCATTTCCATTTCAAACATCTGGCCATCCTACTAGCTTATATGTACTCTCTCCAGTATGTATAAGTAGAATAATGTATCATCAGCATATCATCTAAATCCTGCGGCTCCATATCTCTGTCCACTGTTGTGACGCTGCCCTGTCTGTACCTGTCAAACACAGACACCTCCTCGGCGTCAGAAGACGAGGGTTCGCTGCGCCGGCAGGGACGTCTGGCTACCTCCACGCCCTACCAGGGCCACGGCCACCCAGCCGTGGAGCACTGGTTTAACCGTGTCATCCAGGGTTCGTCCACCTCATCCTCCGCGTCATCCACCTCATCACATCCGGGAGGGAGATCCGTCAACACCACCAACACCACTGCCCACGCAGCCCTCAACGCCAACGCCGCAGCTACCGCACTGGCCGACCTCATGGCACACACCCAGCTAGGTCAGTGACACACACACAGTCTCATACAACATCACCGTATGGCTGCTCGATCTATTTGTTCTTATCCCCTTAAATTGACGCAGCCCTCATCCCAGGTTGTTGTAGTAAGCGGAAGGTGTTGTAGAAATGGAATAAAAAGTGGTCTCAGGCCAAGCAACAAAACAACATTTGAGGGTTTTTTCAAATATTGTTTTATTCTTATATCATTCTCAATTTTAATTGTAGAAGGATACGTATTGATTCAGTTTTAATTGCCTGTTCAGGGTAGAATAAAAGTCCTATATAGTCCTTCAGCAAGCCTGCAGAATCCCCTGCTTACTCGTATGGTTTTGAATCCCTCCGTCTAAATAAATGAATGAATCTGTCGGCAAGCGTTTTTTTTTTTCACTTTTTCCATTGTCTGTCTTTTTTGCTGATACAAGCATTAGTTGAGCAAGCCAATCAGAATTGATGTCTTGTCAAAGGTGACATCTTAACTTGTATTGTGTTGCTCAGACAGCTATTTCTATAACTGTAGCTCCATCGCAGGCAGACAGCGCTGTCTTACACATCTGCTACTTCCAATGCCTTATCTCCATATAGAAGCATAAAAGCACTTGAGGCAAGACAAAGAAAACATGCGGCAGAGTTTTATTTAACATCTCTCTAATTAGTCGTCTCCCTCTGCCATCTCACTGTCATCCAGTCATGTGAAAGGGCACACAGCCACTTCCATACAAGTATCTGACTAATGAGACTCACCGGATTCATCTCCATACGTCTCTCAAACAGCAGCAAAGTGAAATGGTGTCTTGCTCGTGTGTGTTGACGTGTGTGTGCTGGCAGACGATACTATTAGGATGGAGCTGTCAGATTTCTGTCCAGCCTGTCCCCCCCTCAAGGTTGCTGTCATAAAGTAGAAGCAGTGACTGGTGCTGAATGTGGCTGTAAATAAATCTCCTCTATTATCCTGTCCCCTGACCCCTCAAACTCTGTCTGTCATTCACTTCAGCTATAAACAATGACTAGTAGGCCATCATCACACGCTTTGAAATCCTTCATTTGTGTTGTGCTAATGTATACAGTCAATATAGTACACATAAAAGGCATTACATTCTTCAAAGGGAACCTCAGCCCGTACATAACCATTTTCTTTTTTTGTCTGGGTCCAACAACACTGCTACCATAGCCCTTCAGAACACGTTTACTTTATAAACCCCCTTTTCTTTTGCCAATGTAGAATTTTCAAGTGATTTCTATAAGAGTTACCCTCACTTGGTTTAAATAAGTTACAAGGTAAATTATGTAATTAATGGAAACCATTGTGAGGCAAACTTTTTATAGTTTACCACTAACGGCAACAAATGAAAGCCTTAGCCTATTAATCAAACTAAACAGGCATCTTGTTGCCATGGATACATTCCTTACTGAGGGTAATTCATCTGCTGATTAGAAGCCATTTTTTCATTAGCATGGCATAAGTGAAATTCTTGTTAAAGGTCTTCTGCAGGTAAAGACTACCGTACTTTGAGAAGACATTAAGCCTCCTTATCAAATCCCCAAGTTTTTGGATCAGTTTATTTGCTCCTAATGCAGATTTCTATATATTAGAGCTAGCCTAAGTAGGCCTGGAGTTTGCCCTTTTAACCCCCGACGCCCCACTCATCACAGATAACCACTCAGCGCCCCCCGATGTGACGGGGCTGTTGGAGCGCTCCTCGCTTCATGCAGAGCGGCCCCAGGTGGCCTCGGTGCGGGGCATTTCCCGGGGCAACAACCACCACACCAGCGTCATGGAGACCGCAGATGGTGAGTTTCTGACTCACACTCACACAAACACACAGAGAAACACACAGCAACACACACAGAAACGCACTCATGTCCCTTTCTCCCCTGCTGTCTTCCCCTCTGTCTTCCTCTTAGTCAGTCTGCCTCTCAGACTGGCACAAGCTGCTGACTGACCCTCTTGTGTTGCCATGGTAACACTGCACCTCTCCAACCCCTTCCAAAAAGAAAATATGTCTTCTACCCAATGCCTAATAGAAATAGACACTACCAAAACACAATTGTTTCACTTGAGTCCTAAAAGCGTCAGGTCTAAGAGTCAGAGTTGTAAACCAAATGATCAGTGGTGATTCAATTTTTTTCATGTTATTTGTCTATCAGTGCATAAAATGAACAGCTTATCATAACATTTTTTATTCAATATTCTCAAAACACACTCTTGTATCCACAAAATATATTGCCAGCTGTTTCAGAAGCTGTACAGACGTGTAACCAGTGAAATCACTATGAGGATGTGTCATAACTAGTTATTTTCTCTCAGTATTATTTCTACTTTTCTCATTCATCAGTTATATAGTATGTTTGAACAGTGATTTGCATAGCGTTAATTGTCCTCAGAGAGTTACCATGGAGGACAATCCCTTTCGAGAAGTCATTAAAAGCAGCTCCAATGTGTTCCTGCTCTCTCCATCTCCATTCTTTCAACATCAGAGCTGAAAGGCTGCTTTGAATGAATAGCCAATGTATAAAATAAGCCAGCAGTCTGAAAACTGGAACATTAACTTCCTGCCATCCATCTTCTTTCATTAAGAATGTGTGCGTTGGCTGCGTTTTCAGTGCAAATAAATGCTGAACCATCCCACCCTGCTGACATAAAGGGGAAGAGAGTGTTTAAAGATGTAAACAGTGTCATTGGTATCCCTTCTGTTTGGCTGTGCGTTTTTCAAGATGTTTCAAACCCACGTTGCTTATGCAAGTTTTCACACATCATATGAATAAATAAATCGTATTTGTTGTTCTGGTGCAACAACAACAACAACAACAATATTTGTCTTAGAGTCTTATAAGCCTGCTCTCACTTACGTCTGGCAGTTGGTTGATTTCTCTATCGCACACTCACACACAAAGTTAGCAGGACTGTTTCGTTGACATCCTGATGTGTCTCTCCTCCAGGCTGTGAGTGGCGAAGTGAAGGATCCCTCACTTTAATGGATGGTATTTATAACAGTTCTTCTAACTCTATGGCAGTCTTCTATATGTGCACTCTGCTGTGTGTGCGCATGTATGTCTGTGTGTGTTCCTGCCTTCGCTTCCATTGTGAGGTCTAACACTTGTCTAAACGTGTGTTTCCCAAAATATATGTAGAGCTACAGTCTTATGATTGTTTGTGTAATAAAGTGTGTGATGCTTTAGCATTGATAGCATCTACAAGTCTATGCTCTTAAAATTGGTAATGATAAAGCAGACTGTGAAGAGGCCTTATCCATGCCAAATGTAACTATTCAGAGTTGTGAATAATTAGCATGTTGACACACTGGTTTCTGCGCTCACACTTACACTTCAGTCAGTTTCTGATTCTCACTACTGTGACACAAGCCTATTAGCCTGTAGCCACAGGGTGGGTTCTTTGATGGCAGCCGTCTAGCACTGTTGCCATTTTAACAAATAGTTGGGTGTGGAAAACATACCACACAGTAACTTTGGGTCCATCTGGATTTAGAAAGTGGCACTATAAGTGTGGTTTTCTTGCTGGAGCATGTTTGTCCAAAACAAACCACTTATCCAAGTCTCAAGTATTGTCTTTGTATGAAAAGTATGATATTCAGCTTTGCCTTCAATGTTGGGCAAAAACTAGGAAAAACACAGAACAAGCGCTGGGTGACAAGTTCCTTCATTATGATATAAATACTTGCTTTTGCTGTTAATTCTCAGTAGCACCAAATGTTTATTAATCCATGGCTGAAAACAGTCCCCAACAAATGCCCTGCTGTGTTAGTTAATGACTTAGTGACAATGAAAGAATAAATTGTCAACTGTTTTTACATAATTGCAACATCAGTAGGAACAAATGAGCTTGTGGCTTACAGCCAAATTCAGGGTGAGGAGGTTGTAAAATATTTAAACATGGACCAACCATTGTTGGTTTGGGTCTTTCCATGGGATTTGTAAACAAAAGAAAAGGTAGAATAAGGCCATTCTTGCTTTTTTATGCAAAGAAGTGGTGTGTCATTTTTTCCAAAGGCCAGTGCTTGCTTTAGTAATTTAATGTTGTGGATGGATAAATGATGATATTTTAAATGTAGTCATCATCATAAGAGGTTCCTGGTTGGCTGTTATATTAACGATCATGGCACCTGAGTGGGTGGGGTTCAGGGCCCTCAGATGTTGTCCTGTGTGTCTGGGGCTTTCTAATTGGCCCATCAGGTGCAGACCTGACCCCCCACATGTCTATTCCCAGTACATCTGTCCCTGCATGAGGAGGCAGAGTGTGTCTGAGCCAGGCTTATTATTGTAAGATAGATCAGGCACGCTGCATGCAGCTGTAGCCTTCGTCTCCTGTGGCTGTCTGGAATGTCTGACAGACCACCTCTCCCAAACTAAGTATGAATTCAGATGGAGGAAATTATGTTCAGTGATGACTATAGGTTGCACGTCCATGTCTAAAAATGTGAAGGAAATCTAACAGAACACTGCCTCGTGTGTTGTTTCGCTGCTGTCCTGCTTATTTATTAGGTTTTTATGTCTTTATAAAGCTCCATGTCTCTGCGATTATTGCTTTTGACTCAGTGTTGCATTTATGTTGTGGTTCAGCAGTTTGAACCTACTCATCAAATAACTTGCATATTTTGATAAAACTGGGGTAAAGTTAAGGGCTGCATCCAAAAATTACTTTAATTTTCGGTTAATCTGCTGATTATTATTTTTGATTAATCGTTTGATCTGGTCCGTTCCAAGGTGTTGTCTTTACATCGCTTGTTGGTCAGTCTATATCCCCATAGATATATTCACTTTAACATCAGTATCGCAATAAATACAATTTCTATATGTATAATATAAAACTGAGAAATGTTGATAATTAAAAAGCCTGAAAACAGCACTTTTCACCTTCACAAGGAAAGTTATTCTATTTAATAAGTAATTAACCACATACTTGGATTGAATAATTTCTTTCAATTCTACTAAAGTTGGATTTAGCCTCCCACATTAAGAATTTTATAGAGCGATTTGAAACACACACCTTTAGAGACACCTCATGAGTCACTTACTGCAAGGAGGACATCTTCGTTGCTAGGCAGCAGGCTAGGAGGCGCCTTACTTTGTGATTTATCGCCTGTGAGTTTTGTCTGTGATTCTAGAAAGTATCGAGACTGAAAGACTGTAACCTTTGACCTCCAGGTGACTGTAGAGAACCTCGAGGTCCACTGTTTTGTTGTCTTGGTACGATGTGAGTGACAGCTGGTGGTCCTGTATGTCACATCAGAGCACATCACTGAACTTTTCTCTTTTCTTTTTCTGTCTTCCCTCATCCATTTCCTTTCCCACACTTTATCCATCCATCAATCAATATATCTTTTCTATCTATTTCCACTCCTCTTCATGTCTGCATTTCTCTCCATATCCTTTTCTCGCTATGTTTATTCCCCCCTACACTTTTCTTTTATTCCTCTCCAATCTAATTGTGTAGGTGTTCCAGTCAACAGTCGCGTCTCCTCCAAAATCCAGCAGCTGCTCAACACTCTGAAGAGACCAAAACGACCGCCGCTGCGAGAGTTCTTTGTCGACGACTTTGAGGAGCTTTTGGATGGTAAGCCGGCCTGAAAGCAATTACATTACTTCTATTAAATCAATAAATCATGAAATATAGCACCCATCTTTCTGTGGTGTGATCGGCATACTGATCTGGACTTCAGCAGTTAAAAGCTGCATTTGATCAAAACACTCTTGAGTTAGACAGCCACACGGGCTTAAAGATGTTGTCTAATTTATTTGTAGCTGTCAGTGGTGTTTTCCTGCTTTAATAATGTAATTTATTTCTTGTTGCAGCCAAGATAGAAATATGATATTGTCCAAATCACGCCTGTTAAATAAACAGTTAAGATACACTTTTAGGTCTGTGGTTGTTATTTTGTCAAGGGTGAAGCTGAGACCACCAGGTGTGCTAAGGGAGTGGTTAGGTAACACACACACACACACACACACACACACACACACACACACACACACACACACACACACACACACACACACACAACCCGGATGTGCCCTCTCTCACCATTTCCTCCATTCCAGCAAGCCCAAATGGGTTTTGGGTGGTACTCTGCCAGGCTGAGTAAACACTGTAAAAATGAATAAGCGACAGGAATAGTAATGCAACAGCAGGTGATTGTATAGCCTTCCTGATGTTGGCACAGGGACTGTGGCATGGCAAGACTCGGTGGTCTGCTTGATGCGAGCAGAAAAAAAGAGAGCAGAAATGTTGGCAGGCCTAACACTATCTGTACCTGATTGAGGTGTTTGCCAGCTCAGTTAAGCAGTTCTGAATTCCACTTACCAGAGCGTTAAGAGCGAGGATAGTGATGGAGAGATCAAAAGTGAGTAGGTTGCTGGTCGCATGAAGAGAGGGAAGGTAAAGGATGAAGGGAGTTACGGCTTATTGAAAGGCAAAGGTTTCTCTACGTTTTTCAGGATTTGGAATCTAAGGCAGCTAAGACAGATAAGAACAGATCTCAGCTCAATTTTAATCCTCCAGCTTTCTTCTCCCATCGTTCCATGTCGCTGTCATTCAATCCCGATACTCGTTTTATTACCCTTCAAGGAATACATCACCTACGAAATAAACTTTTTTTCTCAGTTACTCAATTCAATTTATCTTGAATTTAGGAAGAACACTTTTACTTTTTATTTGTAATGTAATGTAACAAATACATTGAACCACCCTCACACCGATGCCCCTTTTTCTCTTGCTTCCATTGCAGTCCAGCAATCAGATCCCAACCAGCCGAGACCAGAAGGCCAGCTCATGAGTCCCCTGGAAGGAGAGCCTCTGGAGGTGGTAAACAACTGGCCTCCCTCCTTACCAGCAGCCTTACAGCGATGGGGCACCACTCATCCCAAGAGCCCCTGTCTTACAGCACTCGACAATGCTGGCAAGCCCGTCTACACGCTCACCTATGGTAGGTATAACCTGTGAGTGATGGGCTCAGAATCTACTATATTATCCCATGTTGACATCTGTCTGTGTGAGTTTTTATTCACACAAATAATGGACAAGGATGCGTCTGTATCTACATACATTATTTTGTAATCATTCTCAGCTATTGTGTATGTTTTTGTGTGGGTCCCGGGGTTGTTAAATGAACTTAAATATTTGACACTGTATTCACCTGTGTAGGTAAACTATGGACCAGAAGTCAGAAGCTGGCCTACACGCTTCTCAACAAGCTGAGCACCAGAAATGAGCCTTTGCTCATGCCAGGAGACAGAGTGAGTCATGATGTAAAATGTTGCTCAATGCTGGAAGGTGGAATGTTATACTGTATATTTCATTGCAATTTAAAGCATTTGGCTGAGGCTCGTAAAATGATTTTCAGCAACTGTATTTCCTTTGAGTATTATTATTAATAATACAAATTAGTAAATGTTGATGGCTAGTCATTAAGCCACGAACATATTATGATCTAGTCAGCCTACTTGGAATCTTTATGTTTTTGATTGCTCCCTTGCAGAGGACTGCGTGTCACTGCTCAATTTCCATCGAATGAGTTCTAATTCGTTTTTATGTCTTTACATTAAACAATACTACAACTTGATTCTTGTGAGGGGAATCAACTGTTGATTTCACATCTTGTTAATAATTTACACTACACACTATGCCCCTTTCCTTACATACAGTTGCAAGAAAAAGTATGTGAACCCTTTGGAATTACCTGGATTTCTGCATAAGTTGGTCATATAATGTGTTCTGATCTGCACGTTTGAAGTTTGCAAAAGAGCACCTGGATGTTCCACAGCACTACTGGCAAAATATTCTGTGGACAGATGAAACCAAAGTTGAGTTGTTTGGAAGGAACACACAACGCTATGTGTGGAGAAAAAAAGGCACAGCACACCAACATCAAAACCTCATCCCAACTGTGAAGTATGGTGGAGGGAGCATCATGGTTTGGGGCTGCTTTGCTGCCTCAGGGCCTGGACAGATTGCCATCATCGACGGAAAAATGAATTCTCAAGTTTATCAAGACATTTTGCTGGAGAACTTAAGGCCATCTGTCCACCAATTGAAGCTCAACAGAAGATGGGTGATGCAACAGGACAACGACCCAAAGCACAGAAGTAAATCAACAACAGAATGGCTTCAACAGAAGAAAATACGCCTTCTGGAGTGGCCCAGTCAGAGTCCTGACCTCAACCCAATTGAGATGCTGTGGCATGACCTCAAGAGAGCGATTCACACCAGACATCCCAAGAATATTGCTGAACTGAAACAGTTTTGTAAAGAGGAATGGTCCAAAATTCCTCCTGACCGTTGTGCAGGTCTGATATGCAACTATAGGAAACGTTTGGTTGAGGTTATTGCTGCCAGGAGGGTCAACCAGTTATTAAATCCAAGGGTTCACATACTTTTTCCACCCTGCACTGTGAATGTTTACATGGTGTGTTCAATAAAAACATATAATTGTTTGTGTGGTTTTAGCTTAAGCAGACTGTGTTTGTCTATTGTTGTGACTTAGATGAAGATCAGAGCACATTTTATGACCAATTTATGCAGAAATCCAGGTAGTTCCAAAGGGTTCACATACTTTTTCTTGCAACTGTACTTTAAATTAAACACAAACTGCATAACATGGTACCATAACATCTCCTGTCTGTGATGCGTCTGTAGGTTGCACTGGTTTTCCCCAACAACGACCCTGTGATGTTCATGGTGGCCTTCTACGGATGTATCCTAGCAGAGTTGGTACCTGTGCCTATCGAAGTGCCGCTGACCAGAAAGGTAAAAGCAAATAAAATGTCCTGGGAATGTGTCAACTTTAAAAAACATGTGCTGCTCTACATAACCAGGGAAGAGCATTAGTGACCCCTGCTGGTCATTTAGCCCTCTAAATGAGTCATTCAAAGGATATGCACAGTTGTTGCTGATTTATTCTAATATCCCAGAATATCTGTCTCTCCCCAAAAACCAAATGCCTTTTTAGTAATGAGTTGCATAATCACAACCCCAGCGGCATTACCTTTAATTGTTCTAATTATGTTCTGGTGATGCATTGCAGTTTCAAACCCGTCCATCAACTGAAAATGAACCAAATCCTGCCACTCGTTACACAGGCTGAATACTAATGCCTGTTCTTATTTGGCCTTCATGAGTACGCTGTTGGAAGACGCTGTGCTGTAATTAATGAGATTTGAGTGAGGTGAAATTATGTGTAATGCCAGTCAAAACATTAGATCACAGGCCAATTGTTCTCACCCCTCCCTAGCTCACTCTGCCAACTCACATTTTTCCAACCTCACTCTTTTAATCCTTCTTTCTTTTTCTGTGTGTTTTCCCTGCTCCCACTCTCTCCATCTTACATTTGTTCTTGCTTTTCTGCACAGTATGCTTTGCTCTGCCAAGTTTAGCTGTCAGCTAATTTGCACAGCCGATCAAATATGATTGAGTGTGTGTCTGATCGCCGGCTTCTTTCCCGCAACGATTGGGCTTTGATGCTCCGCAGTACACTTTTTAATAGTGATTGGCCGTCACTCTGCTTTCTGACCTGCTGCTTCTTTGATGTACCACGCTCTGAAGTTTCTTCGTTCGTTGTCCTTCTTAAGCTCCTTGTTACAATTCCCACATGAGCTCCTCCTTCTCAAAGTTGACATGTTCTGAATTGTTTCTCAATAGTTGATTGTTGTGTAACTGACACTGTTTACCAAAGTTTCAGCCAGTGTGAACTTCAGCTTTTCATCCTTATTTGAATTATAGGATGCAGGAAGTCAACAGATCGGCTTTCTGTTAGGCAGCTGTGGCGTCACGTTGGCTCTGACCACTGATGCTTGTCAGAAAGGCTTGCCAAAAGCACAGACAGGGGAGGTTGCCACTTTCAAAGGTAAAATCTGATTCATCTTTTTATTTTTGACACTCTGTATATTTACCTTCAGTTTGAACTGACTTTATGTCTCCCGCTCTGCAGGATGGCCTCGGTTGCTCTGGTTTGTGACGGATGGAAAACATGTTGTGAAGCCTCCGAAAGACTGGCATCCTCCAATACGGGAAGCCAGTAATGACATAGCCTACATAGAGGTAAGTGTAGTTTACTGATTTGACCAATAAAGCTAGTTAAGATGTATGACGTTGTATGCATATTCTATGTTTTTTAACCCTTAGATGCATAAGTGGGTCTTTTTTGACCCGGTGAGGTGGTTTTCTTAGAGTATCTTTGTAATTACATTTTTTTTTTATCATTTCATATTCCAGCTATTCCTCAAAAAACATGTTTTGGATATCATGCCATTCAAATGTTTACTTTACATTTTATACATTCTAAGAAATTGTAGTTTTTGTATCACTACCCCAAGCTTCCATAAGTGGGTCAAAAATGACCCGCATGCATTTTCTATGGAATTTTTTTAGAAATGTAAAAATTGTAAAATTCTAAGTAGTGAACAATTAAATATAAAATATTTCTAGTGTGAACCTAAATATAATACTAAATATTATACAAGTTATTTTTCTTAACCAAAATGACAAAAATGCCATAAAAACACATTATTCTAATACGGGTCGTTTTTGACCCACTTATGGAAGAGTGTAGGGTCCAGTCACTCGTGCATCTAAGGGTTAAGATAGTTTTAGGTACAAATCACTGATTTTAGCTGTTGGCTGTTCCCTGTTTCTAACATCCAGTATAAAACCAGCAAGGAGGGAAGCACCATGGGGATCACAGTGTCAAATGCAGCTATGCTGGCTCACTGTCACGCCCTCACACAGGCCTGCGGCTACACTGAAGGTGAGGAGGACACATCCAATTACCTCTCAAGTACCCATACTTCCTTTCACCCTGCGTTTTTCTCCATCATTTATTCATTCTCCTGACATGGAGAAGAGCATTACTTCAGCTCGGCAAGACACAGAACAGAAGAACAGACACCATATCCAGATTTAGCAATGAAAAATCTGTGGCACCAAAAAAGTATTCATTCAAGGAAGTGCTATGTTGTTATTTATAACCCAGGTTAGATAACACAGAGAACATTCATAGGATAATCTATGATGTTATAGTATTACAGATCCAATCAGAGGGTAACTACAGTCTAGTTTAATAAATGCAGCTGCTCTGAGAATGTAAGGCACTTCCTCTCCTCTGGTGTCCCAGTTTTTCCTTAAATAACTGCACCAGTTTTCTGTAACTTAGTTTGGTGCTTCAACAAATCCAAAAGTGCTAAAATCAGGATTTATTCATCTTTTATTAAGCTTGTTTGTTTGTGTAAAAGTAATGGAATCATGTGTGATTGCACTAGGGAAGAAAATGAATGTTAGATTAAATGTCTCAAACGCTAATATTGGCAAAATCTCCTTTGTG
Source organism: Notothenia coriiceps (assembly GCF_000735185.1). Classification (NCBI taxonomy): domain Eukaryota; kingdom Metazoa; phylum Chordata; class Actinopteri; order Perciformes; family Nototheniidae; genus Notothenia; species Notothenia coriiceps. Next base: position 305,344 of record NW_011368650.1, on the reverse strand, counting down.
ATTTGCAGCCGAGACCATAACCAACGTCCTGGACTTCAAGAGAGAAGGAGGATTATGGCATGGTGTTCTTACTGTGAGTGGTTTTAAGGGTTAAATAATCGAAAATATACATCCGTGCTCAGATTGCTGATATCAAAATTGGATTTATCTCACTGCCATTTTTCCTATAAACATTACAACTAATAACTTCCTGATGAGGAAAGTTTTGTCCCATAACAAAAGAGTTTAAAACCTTTAAAAATGTTCATGCATACCCAATTCAGCCTGGTTTCAAACATGCAGTGGAATCTTATTACATTTATCTTATGAACGAATTACATTAATCATGTGATAAAGTTAACTTCTGACATATTTTGATTATTATGCGACGCTTGTCTGTTTTCATGGCAGAGTGTCATGAATCGGATGCACGTGATCAGCATTCCTTACTCCCTGATGAAAGTCAACCCACTCTCCTGGATACAGAAGGTCCACATATACAAAGGTGAGGGTCCATACTTGTTGACATTTGTCCCTTTTCCCCTTTTCTGCTGCATCTTAGCCCTATAAACATGGATTTAATATAGGATAAACTGTTACCTAATTGTATCTAATTGAAGGGTAAAGCCATGTATGTGTTGCATTCAGTAGAGAACGTTCTGCCACCTATTGTAGTGCATTGTATCTTACTTAGCACATACATCTTAACAGGTTTTTTATGAGAAATGTCAGAGAAAAACTCTTTGGTAGCTGGCAGCTTACCCATCAATAAGTTAATGTTAGTATCTGCGTGAGATTAAAGCTGGCGTCCATAAAGAGCTTATTTCTCCTAACAGTTCTGATTTGCACAAGGCATTTGGCAGTGGAGGATGGATGGAAGCAGCCGTTTGTTAGACTCATTGATTGTGTTAGCCCAGTGGAGGTCGAGGACAGGAGGCTGAGTTGAATAAAATACATCTACTTTCTAGTCCAAGCTTCGCTGAGTCACCTGTTGGCAACCGACTCAATCCACTCTGCTATTTGCTGTCAGATTTTGTGATCTGTGATTGGCTCTCAAGCTTGTTGACAGACATTTTGATTGGATGACTCTATTGTGAACCTTTGTCTTTGTGTCCCCTTGCACAGCGCGGGTTGCAGTGGTGAAGTCGAGGGACATGCACTGGTCCCTGCTGGCCCAGAGAGATCAGAGAGACATCAGCCTGAGCTCGCTGCGCATGCTAATCGTAGCTGACGGAGCTAACCCATGTGAGTCCATCTGCAGGTTCTCATTTATAAAATATCTCTGTCGACAGCCTGAAGCCATAAAAGATTATCACTGATTGGTTGGTGTGTGTTTGCCTGTATATCTGTGCGACTGGCTCTGAATATCTACTGTATGTATGTGTGTGTGTGTGTGTGTGTGCGTGTGTGTGTGTGTCATCACAGGGTCTATCTCCTCCTGCGACGCCTTCCTCAACGTGTTTCAGGCACGTGGGCTGCGACCTGAGGTGATCTGTCCATGTGCCAGCTCTTCAGAAGCCATGACTGTCGCCATCCGCAGGTGAGCTGCTATTACTGCACTCTATAAGAAAAGGAAAACCACCACCACTTACTGTGTTATACAATCACACCACAGTATGAGATTAGCTGGATACTCCAAGCAAAGGAGGAAGATTTGTACTGCCTGTAAGGATAGGATGTCGGAAAAATGTATAAACATATTGTTTAAAAAAAATGGATAGGATGTCTCAGCTCTTGGCTGATCAGGATGAGAGCTTGACTTAAAAAATATGTTTCAAAAAGGTTATGTATGTGAAAGAGAAAAACCTTTTTGATAAATATTTGAGAGTGTCTACCAGTTTTACATAGTCGTCATATTCTACCAAAACCATTCACCTCTTTTTAAGGTCTCAGTACTTCTGCAATAGAGACAAAGTACTAAGGCAGAGCTGTATTTCATTAACTAAGATAGAACTGGCATGATCAGGAAATGATCGTTACAGATCTCTTTAATTCCATATCCTCCTATGTGTGTCACTGTGTTTAGTAATAAGGAGTGTAACTGTGATTTTGTCTACTCTCTGCAGACCTCCAGAAATGGGTGTTCCTCCTCCAGGAAAGGCGGTGCTGTCTATGGGGGGGCTGAGCCACAGTGTGATCCGTGTGGACACAGAGGAGAAGCTCTCTGTCCTCACAGTGCAGGATGTGGGACAGGTCATGCCCGGAGGTATGATACACTGCGCTGCTTATTAACATTTTGGTGCTGTTGCCGAGGAAGATTCTGAAGATGAAAAGATAATTTTGAATTCACATCACTGTGTGTCCCCGGAAAATGGAGGCAATCAGATAAGACGTGTTAGGATATTAAAAAAAAAAAGACACAGAAGGGTTCTCACTTCCACTATGTCAATGTTGACATTGAAATTATTAAATGATCTTGTTTGATGGTTTCTTCTGCATCTGTTGGTATGTACCAGCTGATGTTATCAAGGTGTTTATGTAAAAACATTAGGCAAATGCTTATTATTTATAATATAATACAACATTAAAACAGTATTAAAGGAACTCTCTGACCATAATAAAGCAATTATTTAAAAAATAAATAAAATGATTTGCTGGAATAAACTTTACCTAATGATTAACTTAAAACCAAATAACGTTTTCCCAGAGGTTAAGAATTAAGCTATCCAAATAGGAATCTACTTTAAATGATATCTATTGCTCCTAATGCCCCACCCTATCATCCTTCCCTGTCTCCAGCTCTGGTGTGTGTGGTGCGGGTGGAGGGGACACCCTATCTCTGTCAGACTGACGAGGTGGGAGAGATCTGCATGAGCTCCGGCTGCACGGGCGTAGCTTACTACGGCCTGCCGGGCATGACCAAGAACATCTTTGAGGTTAGTGTCCTATTTATGGAACTGTTCAAATAAACCCACAGTCTAAATGCTTAAATGCACTTCCTCCTTCCACATTTTTTATACTTCATACGCGGATATGTTTGAACTGTATTGTTTCTTTTTACAGACCATCCCAGTTACATCGTCTGGGATTCCCATCAGCGACAGACCCTTTACCAGAACGTCACTGCTGGGCTTTGTGGGGCCGGTTAGTATGATTTATTTTTGGCAGCAAATGCTACTTACGGATAGGTCTGCCTATAACTCAAATAGACCTAATTTGTTATACATCCCCATCATCAATTAGGTAAAGGGTTAGTTCAAAGGGTTAGTTCACTCAAAAAAGGAATTCTGAAGTCACTGGATGAATACACACTGTACTTTAGATTAAGGTAAATAATCAAGATCCCCATATAAATGCTATGTCTTTTGCGTTTCCCACCAGGACAGCCTTGTGTTTATTGTGGGGAAGATGGATGGGCTGATGGTGGTCAGTGGGCGGAGACACAATGCAGATGATGTGGTGGCCACAGCCCTGGCAGTGGAGCCCATGAAGTTTGTGTACAGGGGAAGGTAAAAGAGGAAGCAAACCCTACATTTCCCAACAGATGTGTCTTCTATCTAAAGACAGCCGTAACAGTGTTCTTTTCTATGCTGTGTTCCAGGATAGCAGTGTTCTCTGTGTCCGTGCTGCATGACGAGAGGATCGTTGTTGTCGCGGAGCAGCGGCCGGACGCCTCTGAAGAAGACAGCTTCCAGTGGATGAGCCGAGTCCTTCAGGTGCCAACTCTGCTCTTTTTGACCTCTTATTATCAGATAGACACAGATTACTGAAGGACTATACCTGTGGCTTCACATGTTTTACTTGAATAAAAGCAAATCAGGTCTAATTAGTTAATATTACTCCTTACTAAGTGGTTTTACAGCATGTTGCAAGGTTTACATTTTCTTCCTTCAAGTATATCATATTTTGTTTATATATATAAATAGATGACAAATCCTTGAGATACTGTGTGACAGTGAATACACTTTGAATGTCGTAAAAATGGTGGTCAAGGCTGCTATTGATTTGCAACATAAAGATACAAAAACAGTATGTCCTTAAAGCAAGCTTCGGAAAATTGGCATTACAAATGTAAAGTGGTCTTAGTTGATGTGGACGAAAACTACACGTCCAATGTTATGGTCACTTTATGTCCCAGTTGTAGGTTTATTTTCTAATCCACACAAGCATATAAAATAAAATGGCATAGAATCAGCTGCAATGACCAATTCAATGTGTACACAAACAAGAAATTGATATAGATATACAGTACGGTTAAAAACATGGACAACAAAGCTGAACAAAACATTTGACTACTATGTACACATATATAGAGAAAATCTCAAATCTAAAAACAAGAATAACATCCCCTAAGGTGTTCACTGAAGCTAAAACTTGACTTTTCGTGTATTTCCTGTCTGTTTCCAGGCCATAGACAGCATCCACCAGGTGGGGGTGTACTGCTTGGCTCTGGTGCCGGCCAACACGCTTCCCAAGGCTCCGCTGGGGGGCATCCACATATCTGAGACCAAACAGCGCTTCCTGGAGGGCGCCCTGCACCCCTGCAACGTCCTCATGTGTCCTCACACATGTGTCACCAACCTGCCCAAGCCAAGACAAAAACAGCCAGGTAGATTGTCCAGCATGCATCTCATAAATTGATTTACATTTCTTGGTGTTCATATTTATGTCCTATTGACTGTGAGAGCTGACCTCCCTGAATGTGTTGTGTTGGACAGAGGTCGGTCCTGCTTCTATGATAGTGGGTAACCTGGTGGCAGGCAAGAGGATAGCACAGGCCTGTGGGAGAGACGTGGGCCAACTGGAGGACAATGACCAGGCACGTAAGGTAGTCATCCTCATTTCATCCTCTCATCACCTGCACACACACACAGGTGAGCATCCATACAGGAGGTCGAGGAATCTGAAACACAAACAGCTGATGGAGAGGACTTCCCGCTGCTGGAGCTATCTGATAAAACAACTGTAGCATCATTTAGATTTCCCTTCCAGCATGTATTACATCCATTACTCTTCCTTATCACATATACTGTAGCCCATCACGTCTGTCATCCTTTCATTACAAAAACCCACACTGTGCCACCATGCTCCATTAATTCTACATTGTTTGTGCAGAGATTCATCATGGTCTCAGTTTCTGTCTGTCAGTATTCTGTCTCATTTCTCTGGAGTTAAACTGTTGTGTCTCTCTCCCCTTTAGTTCCTGTACATACAGGACGTGCTGCAATGGAGAGCTCAGGCCACTCCAGACCATCCTCTGTTCCTAGTTCTCAATGCTAAGGTACTGCCCTTTTCATCATGTATATAAAACTTAGTTTTACCATCGCAATTACTGTTCATTTCTTGTAAATACACTTAGAAACTGTTCACTGATAAAACATTAGAAACATCTGTTTTGGCGGATTAAGGTTTTTGAATGACTGATGAATCATGGCACTTTATTGCAGTGATGTCATTTTCCAAAAAATAATGATAATATTTATTAATAATAATACATGGGATTTGTATAGCGCTTTTCCTAATTTTCAAAGATGCTTTACATAAAATCAGAACAGAAACAATACAAAGAAAACAAAAAAATATAAACAGTAGTCCTAATACAAGTGTGGAGTAAAATGGGAGGGGCTTGTTGATCAGAGTTTGAAAGCTTGAGTTTGATAATTAATGAAGTCTAACATATTGGTTTGCATCACGCGCAGAAGAAAACTTTTTTTTCAAACTAAAATCTCTGCTTGTTGATTCATCATCTTGAGAATTACAACTTTAATATCTGTTCATTGAGTGTGTGAAATGCATGTTTCTTGTGTTCTCTTCAGGGCACGGTGGCGAGCACAGCGACCTGTCTGCAGCTGCACAAGCGGGCAGAGCGGGTGGCCACAGCGCTGATGGGACGCCTCAACACTGGAGATCATGTAGCACTCGTCTACCCCCCAGGTAAGAGCTGCTACTGCTACTATGCTGCTTTTCCTTTGAGTACTGTTCTTAAGCTGGGCCCTGTCTTTTCTTCACTGTTTGAGTCTGTCTATGAATCAAAACCACAACAGAAAAGACTCAATAAAGTTCTCAGTATAATTGTAAAGCTTTGATCAACTACTAGGTATAACATTTGGAAATCCGTTTTCTAAGTATTAACATAACTCTGCAGGAATCGACCTGATTGCCACTTTCTATGGCTGCCTGTACGCTGGCTGTGTGCCAGTCACTGTCAGACCCCCCCACCCCCAGAACCTGGCGACCACCCTGCCAACCGTCAAGATGATTGTTGAGGTAACAGAGAGTCGTTCAACCTGTATCAAAATGCTTACTTAATCCATTACAAGTCATTTTATCCAAAACAACTTACATACACTTTGTTACCATATGGCCATGCCTTCACGACACATTTAAGGTTAAGCATCTTGCACAAGGAAACCTCTACATGTTGAATGAAGGATCACATCCTGCAAATTACAATCATTAAACCTGGTGAATGTATGGCTATTGAAACATGAAATAAACTGAATTATATACAAAGTCAGCCCTGCTCCATTTTGGGGCTTAAATTATGTGAATAGTAAGTAGTAATACTGTTGTATCTCTGTGTTAAAGGTCAGTAAATCGGTGTGTATCCTAACCAGTCAAGCAATAATGAAGTTGCTGAAATCCAAAGAGGCTGCGGCTGCCGTGGACATCAAGAGCTGGCCCATGGTGTTGGACACAGGTGAATTATTCATACATATACAACACAATTTATGTGCTCATGTTGCCACCAGAGTGTAGATATTTGATTTGAAAAAAATGGTCTGTGATTTCAGTACTCTTTTTTAAAAACATTTCACCTCTCCTTCTGTTCATCCTCCAGATGATCTGCCCAGGAAGAAGACTCCCCAGATGTACAAGCCCCCGACCCCAGAGATGTTGGCCTACCTGGACTTCAGTGTGTCAACAACAGGCATCTTAGCAGGCGTCAAAGTATGTTACATTTGGAAAGAGTCGTTTGAGCAATCTGGATTTAGTTTTTGAATGGGGTTGTGTGAGAAACTTATCCAAAATGAGTGTTTTCACTGCAGCAGATGAAGGTTGGCACACCCCCACTTTAAAGTAACAGACTCAAGTACCAGCACTGCATATAAAATACACTGCAAAAACAGCCCTTCCAAAAACAAGCAAAATATTGTTGAATCAAGTCAGATGTTCCTGTATCAAGCAAACAAATCTGCCAATGGGGTGAGCCAAATTTGCTTGGCTAGAATTCTTAAAACTAGAATTAAAATCTAGCTACTGAAAGACCGTAATGGGCCTTGAAACTAGACAAAAATAAAAAATGTAAGCACATTTAGCTTATTACAAGCAATGATTCCTGAATTATTTAAGAAAGAATAACGTAAAATTAGTGGTTTGGTTGAGTTGACTAAGAATGTATTTCTTAAATTAAGATTTATAATGAGCAAAGAAAGCTTACAATATGAGTCATTGGCTTTAATTGACACAATATTAGTGACCTTGTCTTAAACTTAGAGAAACTTAGAATGTAAATCTTAAATTAAAGGGGACCTATCATGCAAAATGCACTCTTGTACGTCTTTTATACATGAATACAGTATGTGTCCCCGGTGTGTCAGGGAACTCACCAAGTGTCAGAAAATACAACCCTCTCTCTTTTCCTCTATACCCAAATCTGTAAAAACGGGGCTGCAACGGATCTGATACAGACTGATCCAGATTTGAATTATTTTCTACGTCACAAAAGGGGTGCTCCGCTTAGTGATCAATTCTCCACCTATCAGGGGAATGAGAGGTTGGTCCACGGCCGGCCATTGGAGTAGCATGAAGCTGCAGCGTCGGAGGCTGCACTCTCACAACCGCACTCCCACGACCCTAGTTTTTCGTGACACTGCCATCTAGCGAGTAGCTCCCGGGTAGCAGTTCTCTTCCCTCCCTTCAATCTAACCCTTCCCTTCCCCCCATCCTAACCCTAACCACTCCCTACCTTTTTACCTAATCCTAATCTTCCTTCCTCCCTCCCAGACCTAAACCCCAAAACCTCTCAAATTTAAACCCCAAAACCTCAATGTTTCAATGTTGATATGACGTAATCTAAATGAAATACAGGGTTTTAATTTAAAGCAGTTTTATGCCGAAAAACCCGGAAGTTCACACTAACTATTAACTTAACACTTTTATTCTGAAAAGTCTTCATTTCTGGTTAGCATTAGCATGTGGCTAACGTTTTGAAAACCGTGAAATGACATGTGATGTTATACACTAAACACACTGGGATTAACAATCATTTATTGACGCTTAAATAACGTTTCATCAGAATTATATATATATTAATAATATAAGATATAATATGTTACTTTATATATACAGTCTATGGTAAGTACGGCGATGTTGCAAAACAACTAGGGTCGTGGGAGTGCGGTCGTGAGAGTGCAGTCTCCGACGCTGCAGCTTCATACAATTGGGCCATTGCCGCTCGAAAGTGCTGGAGACGCTGTAGTACATATGCCAGGCCTGTAAGTGGCGCTGTAGTCTGCCACAAAAGCAGCCGAAGAAGACTTCCCTTGCATGGTTGCCATGGTTGCTCTTCTGTTTATTCTCAGCTGTGGCTCTTTTTCTCCCACCCCGAGGCAAGCGTTTGCGCCTCCTGCTTTAAAACAAATGAATAATGACTATATAATCATATGTAAGGGACAATCCCCACAGGAGCATTTTGGGGTGAAGCGTCTTGCCCAGGGACATAACGACATGCTGACTGCAGTGGGGTTTGAACCTGTGCTCTCCTGATCCGAATACCAACGCATAGCCCACTGCGCCACACGTCTCCAGTTGTCTCAATGGCAATGTGAATAGCGAATAGACAGCTCTTGACAATGAATAAATGTATATGAAATGTAAAATTGGTGTCATTTAATCAGATTCTTAAATTGAGAAGTTGTTTGATAGTTTATTTCTTAAAATTAAAATGTAATAAGAAAAAGTAAGATATATTTCCTCAAAGTAAGAATACTTTTCTTAAGCAAAACATTCTTAACAAGATTATTTGACTTTTTAGACGAAAACATTTGAATTGTTTCCCAGAAACAAGTTTGTTTTACTTTCTTAAAATTCCTTTTTGCAGTGTAGAAGGTGGACTAAATACAATACATCTTCATTGATTTGCAGACATTATGTCACATGAGATTGATTTATTGAAAATAAATTAAACTTTTCAATAAAAAAACTGCAGAATTTTCATAAAAATATTAATATAATGTTTTATATTAAACACTCAAATCCAATCACAAAAGGGATGTGTGTTTTTGGCCCAGTGTAGTTATAACATCTGGTATGAATTTATGACACATCAGAAATAAAAAGGAGCAACACTTGTATTATTATTTTTATGGCCTAACTTTCAGTAATATGAGTAAGTGAGCATGGAGGTATTGAAAATGGCACCGTTTTTGAGTCATTTAACTGTAATCGATAGTCCCTGAGTGAAAGTGAGCTTACTGTCATCTGACTTCTGACTCTCTGTGAAAATGAGGAAGGAAACCTGAGCGAATGTGGTTCCTTTTTTCAACTTGAACCACCTAACTTGGAACTAAAACAGTCAATTCCTACCTAAAAAGTTCATTCATCAAGCAACCACACACTGCTCAGGTGTCCGTCAGTAAAATGATGGATCCCTCGAAGCTCAAGTGGTTGTATTTAAGATGAATTTTACTCAATGATTCAGTTTTGACGCTTCATTGGTGTCTCTTTGTGTCACATCCTCTCCTCCAGATGTCTCACGCTGCCACCAGTGCCTTGTGTCGCTCCATCAAACTGCAGTGTGAGCTCTACCCGTCGCGGCAGATCGCCATCTGTCTGGACCCGTACTGCGGCCTGGGCTTTGCTCTCTGGTGCCTGTGCAGGTAAAACAGCAGCTCTAAACAAATCACAGAATGTATTTTTTGTCTCTGTCGCCTTCCTCATTCCTCTGTCTGCACGTATGTTTCTGGTTTCAGCGTGTACTCGGGCCACCAGTCGATCCTGGTTCCTCCTCTGGAGCTGGAGAGCAACGCGTCTCTGTGGCTGGCCGCAGTCAGCCAGTACAAAGTGCGCGTCACCTTCTGCTCATATTCAGTCATGGAGATGTGCACCAAGGGCCTGGGCTCACAGACAGAAGCACTGCGGGTCAGTTTGTCTCTTCAGGTGTTGAGTTGTGTCCATTTTGAAGGGTTTTCTTTCATTATTCCCCTCCTGGTGGTGCTGTTGCCTGCAGCACTTGTGACTGGGATACTTTTACCAAGCATGTCTGTGGTCTGATAAAAAAAGTTATAGATAGATAGATATTTGACTCATCCCAAATCGGTAAATTAGTTTATCACAGCAGAAATGTTGTCAAGCATTACACAAGTTAAACATATTAAAAAGATACAATATATATATGTGTGTCTAAGTAGTAGATACATGTGTACATGTGTAGATATTTGGCATTTCAAACAACCCCTATGTACTCTTTGGTTTTAATTTAATTTGACTAATTTAGTTCTGTATTTAATTTGTCAGGTCTCTAAAGAGATATGATTAGCAAAACTGTACTTTTAATACAATGTGACACCAAGTAAAGAATACAATAAGATACAAATATAGCAACAATAAAATGTATATTCGAAGAAATTATATACAATTTCACAATAGTAGGGACATAAATCACTGGATTCAAAATAATACACAATATGAAGAAATATTGAATAGATTGAATACTCTACATACAATACACACTCTCAATAAGCTACAGAAATATATTACAGACACATATTGGCTAACCCTAATCCTATTTTACACAATTTATACTTCATTATTATGTTTTTGATTTTAATAAGCCAACTTGTATTTCTTCCCTCTCCAGTTGAGGAACGTGAACCTGTCGTGTGTGCGAACGTGCATGGTGGTCGCAGAGGAGCGGCCCCGCATCGCGCTCACTCAGTCCTTCTCCAAGATCTTCAAGGACTTGGGGCTCTCGCCACGCGCCGTCAGCACCACCTTCGGCTGCAGGGTGAACGTGGCCATCTGTCTGCAGGTAAGCAGCTGGAGGAGGATGATGATGAGGAGGAGGAGGAGGAGGAAGAGAGAGGTCCAGAGTCTGCGGCGGTCAATGTTTACGTCTGTTCATCGTTTTTTTCCTCCTGTAGCACTTTGATGTCCTTTTCTATTTGTTTCTCCGTATCCCTGTGATTTTGTTCATGTGTGTGTGCATGTGTATCCACTTATATAAGTATATAAATATCTTTATCTGTCCTGCCCTGTCAGTCCAACAGGTTAGGGAAACTGGCTGAGCAGGTAACCGGAGGATAAGAGTTGCTTTTTGCTCTGTGGTCTGTAGCTGTGTGTGCGTTTGTTTTTCTTGCATGGTTTTTAAAAATGCCTCCAAACATTTTCTCTTGGTTTTCTTTTTCCTGATGAGCTACGGTTGAACTTTACCGCTATTCATTTCGACCGAGTCTTACCAGCCGGCTCTGAACCAAACCATTGCTTTCTGAGCAGGATATTTGTATTGTGCTTACATTATACCATGAGTGCACGGCATGAACTCTGCCATGATAAAAGTCATTTACAAGTGCCATTCACACAGCATTAGAAGAAAGAATATGAAATATTTAAAAAAATGTCCCCCTATTTTTGACAAACCCAATATTTCAACTTTGTTAGTTTAATTAAAATACCAATTTTTTTTCTTTATATAATGAATAAAGTATTGTTTTGGTGCCTTTTCTTTCACACAAGAAGATATTCAGTGAATGAAGTCACTTATTTGTTTTAATGAAAGAACACGTTGGAGTAACTCCTCGTTACCAAATAGTACGCACAGATTTGCCTCATTAGTTTTATTGGAAGAGCGAACCTGTTGATCAGGTTCATAAAAAGAATGTCTGACAGAAGTTATGAACGCACTCTTAAGTTTTTTGGTTTCTCAGTCTGCTGGTTTGGGATTCATGGAAATCTCTTGATGAGTCTCATTGTCTCTGTGTCTGTCCTTGACCTCAGGGACAACTTCACAATAGAGTGATGGGACCCATAATGCATTGTGACTCGTCCTACAGCAGCAATAATGAAACATTTTAAGCAGAAGGAATCAATGTCTGACAACCACAATCAGTACTGAAAAATGAGGTGGATGGCAGACCGATAGACATTTAATCAAAACAAATGTTGCTCATTTAGAAATCTTCAAACATTGGAGTGCCTTTTTTGTTACAGCCGATAAACATTTGAAAGAAAGAAATGACCTACTTTTAGGCTTCCAATGTACCACAGTAGATTCTCAAAAACATGTTAGTCTTGCAAAAAAACGTATAAGATGAATCCGAATGTTCAAGTACTCACACTGTCTTTGTGAGTTTGACCAACTTCCTCACTGTCGTAGTTTGGCTGGTCGGCTTCTGGCTGCAACCCCCCCCCCCCCCCCC
>NW_011368650.1:290956-292998 GCF_000735185.1 Notothenia coriiceps | reverse complement strand
CCCCCCCTGCTTTGTCAGCAGTTGTGTCCTAAGCAGCCTCCACCTCCCCTCCACTCAGGCTACATGGAGCAATAATGTCAGGCTTTTAAGAGTTACATTGATGTCTCACTCTGCTTGCTGTCCTCCAGGGCACAGCGGGACCCGACCCCACCACTGTTTACGTGGACATGAGAGCGCTGCGTCACGACAGGTAGGGGGCGCCGCTGCAGCTTAAATAACAGGAGTTTTCTTTGAGATATAAACGTGGACATGTTTAGTCAGTCTAATGTGTGGTGTTATTATAATTCTGGTACACATTTTTATAGCAAATGAATACATTCTTCAATCTTGAACTGATTAGTTTTGGCTGTTTTTCCTGCTTTTTTCACATTTGGGGAATAGAATAATAACAAAGAGATTGGTATATGTATCCTTCAGGGTCCGCCTGGTAGAGAGAGGGTCTCCACACAGCCTGCCACTGATGGAGTCTGGGAAGGTACGTGATGTACACATTTATATTTTTCAAATAGATTTTGTTGTATTCTATATGTATGCTCCTTGTCGATGCAGATTTCTACATACACCAGATTCTTGAAATGCACTAAAAGACTACAGGTAACTGTGTGCTGCAACATGTTTTCTAAATCTTTGATATATCTCTGTCTGCTGTTCTAGATCCTTCCAGGAGTGAAGGTGATCATTGCCAACACAGAGACTAAAGGACCCTTGGGAGACTCCCACCTAGGAGAGGTAAGTCACAAAGTCACCCTCACCTGTTCCACATGCATTATAAGTGCGCTTACTGCAGAGAACTGATCTCTTAAACGTCATATCAACGAAAACACACATTTCTATAATGAGGGTAATAGATTATAACAACCTTGTTTTACAAGCTAGATTTCTCAAGGAGTTTTAGTGAATTAAGAAAACTTTAGACAGGGTAACGAGATGATAGAACAGGTGCCATCCTTTTAAATGAATAAATACATCTTCCTTTTTAAACAGCAGATTGAAGTTTAACTGGATCTTGCACAGAGTTGCATTGAGAGATCTAAAGACAGTTTCCAACAAACAATAAAATAACTAAGAAAAGCTGTGCTCTCACTTCAAAGCCTGTCCTTACACCAGACCTCCACAGCAGATGTATACAACCATGTGTGTGACCTCTCTGTGTGTGACCTCTCTGTGTGTGTGTGTGTGTGTGTGTGTGTGTGTGTGTGTGTGTGTGTGTGTGTGTGTGTGTGTGTGTGTGTGTGTGTGTGTGTGTGTGTGTGTGTGTGTGTGTGTGTGTGTGTGTGTGTGTGTGTGTGTGTGTGTGTGTGTGTGTGTGTGTGTCAGGTGTGGGTGAGCAGTCCTCACAATGCCACAGGATACTACACAGTTTACGGGGAAGAGGCGCTGCACGCCGACCACTTCAACACCAAGCTGAGCTTCGGAGACACCCAGACGGTGTGGGCGAGGACGGGCTACCTCGGCTTCCTGCGGCGCACCGAGCTGACGGACGCCAGTGGAGGTGAGGATAACAAGCGCTCACTTGTTTAGGTCAAATACAAAAATGCGGTCTGTGTATTTTTTTTTAATAAGTAATATGTGATTTTATTAAGTTAATTAACTATTAATTATTTTTTAGAAGTCAGTTGAAGATAATTTGATGAAATTGGGGTTAATATAAGCATGATATTAAAACTAAAAAAGACAACACTTGTATAAACTTTTAATGCCACTTTAAGAGAAAAAGGGCTCTTGTTTTTAATGAAATAAATAAAAATGCCTTACAGTAGAACAGTTTGCTGATTAGAGCAGCTTAACTTTGAATACTTTTCTATGAAAATACAAAAACACTGTAAAACAAAATACTTTTTTGTTTTATTATTTGTACATCAGTTCTAAAATAAATGTACAATAATAAAATGAATGCAGTTGTTGAGCTTTAACACATTCTAACTTGGTACATTGCTTGTGTGTGTGTGTGTGTGTGTGTGTGTGTGTGTGTGTGTGTGTGTGTGTGTGTGTGTGTGTGTGTGTGTGTGTGTGTGTGTGTGTGTGTGTGTGTGTGTGTGTCT
>NW_011368650.1:228986-290927 GCF_000735185.1 Notothenia coriiceps | reverse complement strand
AGAAACTCAATTATGTGGCATTTGTACTTTCCAAAAAAAGTGGAACAGGGATTATATTGACCCTGAGTAAGTAGTAATAAATGATAACAGAACATCACATTCAATAATTCATATATTTCTAGTTATGCCATTGTTTCTTTGACTTATTGATAACTCAGTGAAACTCAGTGTTTAGAAAACTGTGAGGAAAAAGTCATACAACGATGATTTTGGTCCTCAATGTAAAGGTTAACAACATGCAAAAAATATATTGATATTTTTACAACAGTCATACATATATTATATTGGTTGTCACAGTTAGAAATTGTAAATGTTTATAACAATGCTGAAGAAAAAAAAATTATGATTGCATTTTTAGAAAGTATTTAAAATAAAGTAATAATATATAAGTAAAACAGAGATTATATTGGACCTAATGGATAGGTATAAATGATAATAAAGTAAAAAGAAAAGTCATACAGATTTTATATTGGACCTCAGTGAGTTTTAACCGTTTACAACATTTCAAAGAAAATCTTGATATTTTCATAAAAAGTCATACAGACAATAAATTGGTCCTCACTTTGAGTAGTTGTCCATTTGTAGAACAATAATAAAAAAAGTAAAAGTAATACAGAGTTTAAAGTGATCCCAAGTGAGTGGTCATAAACGACAACTTTGTATAAATATAACTTCCTTGGTTTAATTTCCATAACAAAATAATAGAGGGCCTATGGGTCCTGAGTGAGTAGTCAAAACTCTTCAACAATACTCAAAATATCATATTTACATTACAATGGCCTTTCATTGGCTTCAGAAAGTCCCTACATTACACACATATTTTATGTCAGCCTTTTGACTGATATATGTTCTTTTCAACAAATGGTACTATTATTTTCTTCAGAGTAATGTTTTAATATAAGAATATGGCTAATGCCATTTTACATGTCAAACAAACCTAAATTGTCCCTACCAACACGACGTGTCAGTTTGTCTTGAATCCCTAATTTAAATATTCCTCGACTAAACTCAGAAGCTCAGATGCGCTCTCCAGTGCCAACAACTCATTCTCTGGTTTGAACTGCTCATTTGGAATATGGGGAAATGGATGGCAGTTTGGATACTGAGTCTTTTTGTCGTCCACTCCCAACGCCTTCAGATTCCTCACTATTTGAGGAAGAACTCTCAGTTTGAGGTTGTAGAGGGAAACTTGTGCGGCAAGGGATAAAATGGAGCTGCTGGTGGGATGCTGACCATCTCTATTATACTTTGCAGCTGTGAGAGACTTTTCCACTGCTTGATGGACTTTGAACAGACACCACTCTGTGCTCGCCCCACTAACATCTTTGTAGGCTGCGTCGAGATCACAGCGAGCTTGTCTTCTCCAGCGTTGGGCCTCTTCTTTGTTTGGCCTTGGGACATTTTTATTATGTTCCCAAAAATTGTAGGAACGGTTGCTTCTGGAGAATCTGTCTCTAGCATTTCTGTGATGCCTGGCCTCCTGATTCCATTCATCATAGAAGTTCCTGAAGTCTGATCTTCCGCTTGAATAAGATGAGCCTGTATTTTGGCCTTTGCCCTTCCCTTTGCTGAGCTCAGCAATTTGATTATGCAGGTATTTGAATGCCTCAGTGGCAAGATCTATGCAGTCAAGGTTTTTGTCAGGATGCCATCTAAGGTAAAGTCGTTTGATGGCTTTATGCTTTTCCTCCTCAGGAAGAGTCCAAATCTCTTTTAAACATTTGTCAATTTCCATTTTAGCTTCTTCAAGAGAGGCTGGTGAGGATCTCGTAGAAGAGGAACTTGTAGTTGATGGTTTGGAAGAATGTGGCACAGCTCCTTCTAGTGGGACCATGTCCGTACAAGAAGTATCAGCAGATGTAGAAGCAGCAGAACTTCCTTTAGGTTCTGGTTTCTTTTGTCGTTTAAACTGATACAGGTCCAGACAACTGACTTCAATGGGCTCATCTTCTCCAATTTCTATTTTGTATCTGTGTGAATATGGTCCCGACTGCCCAGGCAGTTCTTCAACAATAACTGCATAGATATACTTGTTGTTGGTGCTGTAGCCAACATATTCACCCTCTTCAAAGTTATTGAGGATGTTCATGTCTAAGGAATCATGCCATTCCAGTGGGATTTCTGTTCCAGGGGCTGGTTGATTGTGGAAAATGCTTTGAGTTTCAGCACTGTCCAGGATCCCATTCTTAGCAAGAGTTTTCAGAACATCTTGCATATTGTCACACGTGAGAAGGTGTACGAGGACCATTAGGTGTTTCGATCCAAATATGTTACCTAAAAGAACATTAATCTCCATTGTCAATGTCATATTGATGTCACTTATCACCTTATGAATTATGTCGTTGTTGTGTTTCAAGTAAAATATGCAACCTTGTTGCTCTTGTTTGACAAAAACATCGGTTTGAGAGGCAGTCTGGTGTAGTGGCTGTTTATTCACCCAAAGCTCAGTTTTTAGACTTTTGCAGCAGACAATCTGAATGCTGCCAAAAGTCTTCTTGCACATCTCAGTAGCATCTTCTTGTGTTATTTCCCCCTTGGACTGGTCTCTGATAAGACAAATTAGTCCATGTATAAATGCTTCTGAGGACAAATGTCTGTCAAACAATCCACTAAATTCACAGTCAGCACCAAGTTCACAACGCTGCATGTCTGATTCCACTACTTTCTCTTCAGTGAATTGAGACAGCATATTCGGCTTAAAAGTTTGAGGCAGTAATCGCAGCAATCGGTGATGCTCATACATGTCATCGCCTAAGTGACACTCACTAAGTTTCTCAAGTAACAGAAACTTATTGTCAAGCGCTTTTTCCAACCTTTTGCTCTCAAACACTGTATCATTGTAGTAGAGTTTGCAGGATGGGTATACTTTACCATCTACTGCTGGAAGATAAAAAGTCATTGAATCATCAACAAGGGACTGGTTTCCTTGAGTTTTGATTAACAGGAAAAACTGCTCAACAGCACGTTTCACAGTTTTCAGTTGGTTTGGGTTGAGATGGGGTTTCTCGCAGGAATCAGCATAAACAGCCCCCAGAACATTACAATACTGCACTGCTGTAGGTGTGTCCTTAACACCAATTTGCTTGAAGAACTTTGAAAACATGACATCGTTGGGAGAAACTTTGTACAAATACGGTCTGAACTCGCGCTCGTACGGGAGTGAAAAAGAAGTATCATCAGGCTTTGCAAGTTCTATGTCTTTTTCAACCAAAACCACAGGAAGACCAGCCAATGTTTGGACTTCAAACGTGTTTACTTGCAGGTATGCATATGCACTTCGAAAAACCTTAGCACGGGTTTTGATCAACTTTTGATCTTTACAGGGCGACTGACAGATGTTCCTCATGTTACTGATGACATAGTTTGGCGGTGGTTGTTCATGAGCTCCAGCTTTATTCATCTTTTCCACGACTTCCTTTGACTTATAAAAAGGTAGATGTATAATTGGCATTGAGGACCAAACCAGTTCTTGATGCTGGGCTTCACTGTCTATCAAAGACCCCCTGATTTTAACAGCAGTTCTCTCAGCCACAAATGGTTGGTGGTAATTTTGCAGTTCTTTTTGAATTTTCACAGGAAAAATGAACTTGATGTCAGCCATTTCCTCCAGAAACATTTCCTTTTCGTGCTTGTCTTTAATCTTTATATTCAAGGCGGCTTTGAATATTAAGGATGACTTTGGTTCCAAATCTTTAAGGTCACCATTTCCTTTGGCTTTTGATTCTAACTGGTGTGCAAAGTTAATTATGTCATCTTTTGACACAACATGCTTCATTCCAAGGTCTCTCAGTAACTTCTTTGGGTCTGGTAGAGGAAGCCTTTCACACAAGACAGTCCAAAATCTCTCAGGCACAAACCTCTCTTTGGGCAACATTTTTTTGTACAGCTCAACACTCTCATCAAAGAAGTATGATGCTTTCTCCAATGTGCCTTGATAATTGGCAATCAATTTCACTGTCTTCATTGAGGAGATGATTGTGTCCCTACACTCACAATGAATGAATTGTGGTGTCAGTAAGAGTTTGAGACAGTGAAGCTTCTGCGTCCCATTGAGTGTGTGTACAACAGGCAGAATAAACTTCATGAAATATTTCAAATCATTCATGGTTTGGATCTTCAATGTTTCTGCTAGACTGATGTTTGCAGTACTGTTTTGGAGAAAAAGGCTGTTGCTGTCAGATAGGGAGAACAAATCCGGAAATGTCTCTGAATATGTGCTGTTGAGGATAAATACCTCTTTAGGTCCATCAATCCTTACTCGTTCACCATGTATTGTTTCAAATATTGGCAAAGATTTGAGCTTTCTTTGATATTCTTGTTTGTCTTTGGACTTGGATACTCCAGACTGCAGGACACACTGAAGCTCTTTCAACTCCTCAATTGAAAGCTTGGAAAACTCTGAGTGGTTTATGTTGTAGAGCTGCTCCAACACAGAGCTTTTATCATTCACATCCATAAGTTCAGAGTATAGAAGTAAACGTTGTTCTACAGGTATCTCAAAGAAGAATATACCTTCAAGCTTCATAAAACCAAGTTTAAAAAGGATGCCTGATATGTCCTCTCCAGAGGTGCTCTTAAGCACATTCGGCATGTCTTTCATTGTTTTCAGGAAGTGTTTGTTGTTCAACCTTGGACACACAACAGGTAAAATGCAGCAGTCGCTGAAGAGCTGCCTGACATCACTTAATGTCAGGCTTTCTTCATCACCATTAGATGTTGCAGGTTTAATTTCACTTGTTAAGAAATTCCAAAGTAATTTCAACCACTTCAACATTGTCTCATGTGGGACATGAAGACCACTTTGTGGATCAACTTCACAGCTCTGAAGAAGTTGCTGAATTAACGGCTTCAGATATTTAGTTGCACAGGGAACTGTCAATCTTTTGACAAGGTTTAAAGTTTGTAGAGCATTAATGTTCTCTCCGTTTGTCTGAAAGTCTGCAAATTGTTCCTTGTAGGCAAAGAACAGACTCTCATAACTCGATATCAGCTTGGGAGATTTGGAGTCAAACACTCTCAAAACTTTATCACTTGTGAGAAGAAGTGGAAGTCCATTGAGTGTAATGGAGTTGTCTTTTGCTGTCTTTTTAAAGTCTTTTAAGCAGAAACTCAAGAGCTCAGAACATCTTTTTCCATCTCTGATCAAGGTGGCAGTTATGGGCAGGGGTAAATCCTCTTCTGTTTCGGTTGGGTCATTGACGGTTATTTCTCTGAGGAAAGTCTGCACACTTGAAGGATTCACATCTCTTACGGCGATGCCTGCAGATCTGAAACTTTTCCAAACATTTTGCATGAAAGAAGGTACCAATGTCATTCCAAGATCTTCCAATATTGGCATTATCCTGTCTTTTTCCCAGTGTGTGAGATAAGGTGCCTTAGCGTTTTCCTTTTCTCTGACATTACACCAGTCAAAAGAATATGTCTTCAATTCTCTGCCTGCAATATTGCATTTTGAACTCCTCAAAACTGGAATCAGATCAAGACCTTTTTCTTTGATTGATCTGTAAACCTCATGTATCATTTCATGCCAATCCTGGCCAACATGTTCGGACACGTTTGGCCAAAAGCCCACGTAGAATGACTCAAGACTTGCACGAGTGATATTCTTTTTTGCAAAGTGGTGGCAGATGTACTGAAGGAGATCAGCATAAAGTGGAGCAATGACATTCTGTTTCAAAGATTCATTCCAGTTAGATTTGAGACTTTGCCCATCTTCTTTCCAAAGGCCTCTCCTGGCAGAATCTACCTCAAAGTTTGCATTGACATGCACTGGCAGTCCAGTTGTTCCTGGCAAAGGAAGTGAACAAAAGGCTTGTCCAATAAAACAGATGTTGCTAGGTGGGGCTTTAACAGATAACTTTGAGCTCACACGTGCCGCTATTGCTGCTTGAGGAAGTTTTTTTGGAAGTGTTAGGTCTCCTTTGCCACTGTTTTTGAATGTCCCAAATTGTTCTGCAATGATCCATTTACTTAGTCTTTTATCGGAGGTTGAAATGTGTGCACCGTATATAGCCTTGTCTGGCGTGATTGGTTTGTCAGATTGCAGCGCATTTTGTTGAAGCTTAACAAAAGCATCTTTACTTACTCTGCTTTCCTGTGGTAGGCATTTTTCAACCATAAAGATTGTTTTGAGATTCCCTGAATGTTCATTGATTTCATGGACCTCTATTTTGCAGATGTTTTTCAGAAACAGAATCAGTCCTTCAGGATCTTCAGAGAGTGCAGAGCAAAGTTCGTTCATGTCATGGTCTGTGACTCCCTGCTGTGATATTTTAGAGCTGTTTGCCATGGTACCGATTCTTAAGGGTAATCTGAACATGGTGCCATCTTTAAGGGGAAATTTGTCTGGAAGAAAGGATTTGTAGACATCCATGTACATGTTCTTAAAAGTGTCAGCTAGTTTATAGCCAGTTCCAGCTGGTGGTTTGTCTGAATGACTATCAATGAATTTTTGATTGGGATCAGAAATGCAGAGTAGTTCATCTCCAGTGAGGATGGAGGGGCAGTCAGTCAGATGGTAAACAGAGTTGAATCCTACTCCGTATTTCCCTGTCTTCCCTGGAGAGTTGCGCTTTCCTCCTTCTCCCAGCTGTTGAATGCCCTTCAGGTCATCATCAGAAAACACTTTGTTGTTGAAAACACACAGTGCTGGACCCTGCAGTTTGTTCCATTTCTTTCCAAATGTTTTTTCTGTGCCATGCTGTCGTTTGTCCCAAACAAAGTGAATTTCAGTTGCCTCTGCATCATCAGCATTTTGGATGAGCTCTTTAAGGATATCTTTCTTTGATGGATATGCTGAAATTATGTTTTTAATTCGAACAGTTAGTTGTTCCTGCTGTTCAAAATGAAAAGCAAATGGTGAAATGTTCTCAACTGTATAGTTTTGCAGGGTATGATGCCTTGTAGTTTTGATTCCAAAGTGACAAGCCATAGCACGTTGGATGTCCTTGTGACATAATGTCACACCTGGATCAACTGCCATCCATGGGCTGTCATTGAAAAACATCTCACCTGCAGGTTGTAGAACATCATGTACATTGGGTATCAGACAGTTGGTTGTTTTATCTTTGGTCTCATATATTCCTCTGAGAATTGTGAGACAAATCAAAAGGTCTTTCTTTGGCAGGGTCTTGTTGCCATGTTCAGAGTGTATTTCCTGCAGCACAGTTAGACGCTGACTTGTTGTAAATGATTTTTCAACTCCTACATTTTCCCAGAGCCTCCCAAAACCCCTAAAGGCAGTTGGAAGTACATAGAGATAGGGTTTTGCTTCAAATTGCTCACTTTCCGCAACACATTTTACATTTATAAATGTACTGCCAACAAGAATGAACGGGAATGAATTTGCCCTCTCTGAAACAAAAGTGGTATCCCCAAAACCACTGAGCCACTGATCAAGAAACTTATAGCATTCACTTGCTATTTTGTGAAGCATGGATGTATCAATAGATTGAGATTGCTCACATGCTTCTTTCAGTTGTTGGAGCACTTCGTCAGGCCCTGGATTGACTTGAACTCCCAAAACTTGCAGGAGTGGATCAGTGTTGCATATTTCCAGATTGGTATGATCCAGCACGTGTTGTGTCATGTTAACAAGTGGGGAGTGTGTTTCACCAAAAATATCCGTTGGCCTTCTAAATGTGACATTTCTTTCCATTTTTGTATCACCAGGGGAAAATGCTGGGAGAAATTCAGTCATCCTCAGTGTTTCCCAGTGGACAGAGCCTTCATCACTCATGTGATTCTTCATAAGTTCAAGCAGGCAATTTAAATGACCACATGCTTTCTTTTTGTCAAAGCTCCAGGTCTGGGGAATTGTGCGTGCTTTCTCTGTGATTTCTTCCAATGGGAGATGATCATTTGCCATTCCAAGTTCCAACAAGCGTTTAATCCTTTTGGGGGAGCAAAAGTCATTTTTGGTACCACAGAGTAAGCGTCCGTCTTCTGGTTCAAAGAGACAGGCCACTTTGCCCGATGGATTCACAAGTTTCCTGATATGCTGGAGCTGTCCGCCTGTTGTGGGGATGCATGGATAGCAGACCAGAAGTTCGTCAAGTTCTTTGATATTAAGGTCGATCGCATGCAGCACAAGAGTATCTCTACTCTTAGGGTCCATGGTGTCAAGGTTGTTGAACACAGCCTCTTGGTAAAACGTGTCCCAGTTCCATGTTCTATTCAGCAAGGCCTCCTCTAGGCCAGACCGTTTGAAGCTATTTCTCAACCACAGTGGAAGAGAAACAACATGGTTGGGTGCTTTGACATGTGTCTTGCACACTTGCACTGCAAGTTCACTGATGTCTTTATCCTCTTCGATACTCTTGTGTAGAAATATGGCACTGTTCATTGAGCACCAATGTTCTCCATCACTAAAGAGCTCTGGGCCAATGGTATGCTGAGCTATGGCGGAGTACAATGCATCAACCAAGGGCTTGAAAGTGTCACTCACTTTCTCTCTGTCAGGCCAAAAGGTATGATAACAATATGTTTCCAGTTGCTTGTTTTCAGACATTTTCTTTAGTGCCAAAAGTGCAGAAATATATGCTGTCACTACAGGATCCTCAAGAAGGGCTTTGTTCCACTCATGTTTCACACCACTCTCCCACAGACCTTTGCGGTTGCTTGTCACAGCAAATGTTCCATTTACATTGACTGGAAGACCAGTGTGAATGGACAGAGGAAGGAAGCAAAATGCCTGTCCTACAAGATCTGTTTGTAGTGGGGCCAGCTTCCCAGTTGCTGGATTCTTTTGCAAAGGCACAGCAATCCCCCCGATCGGCAAAGAGAACTTGGCTTGCTTGTTTTCTTGAAGGGCCATTTGCAAGGACTTATGTGTCCCAAAGCAGTTGTAAAGGAGCCAGGACTGGACTTCAGTTTCACCAGATTGCTGACTAGTTATTTGGACAATGTTGACTGTGCAGCAGTGAATGACCTCTTTACATTTCCCATCAAGTTTCATTAATACTTTCTCAGCTTGCTGCTGCTTGGACACGCTTGATTCATCAGGAATCCTGATTGTACTCTCAGTGGTTTTGGAGACATTGAAGACTGTTTCTATTTCGTTATCTCTTGGCGGGGTTGATGCATTGTTTGAGATACTTTGTAAAGATAACATATTGATGTTCTTCAAAAAAAGCAGGTGCGTTTGTGAATTGTTTGTAAAGTGCTGTTGAAAAGTGATGATTTGTTGTTTGTTAAACACTTTTTCACTTATTTCTGACATGATAGCCTCTTCTTCAGTTCGAAAAGGTAGTTTGATCAGAGTACCTGGATATGGTTCAGGGGGACTTTGGCTTCTGAAATTGCAATCAAAGATGCGTTCATATGGTGCAAACTGACCAGGAAAGCAATGGAAAAGGTGTTTCTTTGAGAGATCCAGCTTGAGTCCAGGATTTGTTTTATGTTTGATGTGTTTCGTGAGGTGGGTTACATTTGGATCAAGTATGAGAAGACTGTTGCCACTCAGGATAGAAGGAACATCTGTTACATGATACACAGTATTAAATCCAAGTCCAAACTTTCCAATTTTTTCCACTTTGTTTTCTTTTGACGCAGAGCCAACTCTGACAATATTCTTCCAATCCTCAGCTGTGAATTGCTCATTATTAAATGCCCAAAGGCAAGGTCCCTGACAAAGGGCCATGTCAGGGTCAATGAGACTTTCAGGGGAGTCTTTGTGCACTCGTAAATCCACCATGAACTTGCAGGCTTCTGCCCCAGCATCCTCTGCATTTTGAATGATCTCTTTGAAGATGTCTCTTTCTTCATCATACTCCTTAAGGATGTTCTTAATCCTCGTCGTTATCGGTTCAGATTGTCCAAACTGTTCTATTCCCACTAACTCTGGATCGAGAATGTAGGTACTAAGAAATCTGATGTTAAACCATTCAGCAGCTGCTTTTGTGATATCTTCATGTACAACATGAACTTCCTCCTGGCTGTACTTGATCTCTTTCAACCCACTTTTGCTCACATCACAGAAGACTGCTGTTGACAGTGGTTTAAGGGTATGTTGTTCACCCTGAATGAGAACTGGCACTGGGGTATCATCCTGAACCGTCTTCTTCTCTTTCCACAGCCACTTAAGAATCTCTATTGACACTTTTACCTCAGAGGAACTTGCAAAAGGCTGTTGGGTTTCTTCAATGGTTTTCTGGATAGAATGTAGAATGCCAACAATTTCTTGATCTGAAAGCAATGTTTTTAGTCCAAACTCCTGAAGCAAATTCTTGTATGGCAAAAATTCATTTGGAACCTTCCTAATATAAGAACTCAGATCAAGATTTCGTGGGTAGTCTAGAACCAGATCCTGTGGTGATACAAACTGGTCGTTGCTCCACAGCCAGTGTGTATCCTTTTTCATCTTCCGTGAAAATTCAGTTATGTGGTCTTGCATGTGTTTGTAAATGCTATGCAGCTTTCTTTTAAAATCCACATTTGTGTTAGGATCAGTCATTTTCTGTGCTTTTGATGTCAGAGCAGACAAATTCTCTATCACTTTTTCAGGTGGGGGTAGGCGTTTGAGACCAAGTTGGCTGCTAACTCTGTCACTGAAAGTACCCAGAGGCATTACATGCTCAACAATGTCCTCATAATCAGAATGTCTTGTTTCATCAGGGCAGAAGAAACAACTTCTCTGAGATGTGTCATTGCCGTACGTTTTATCATTACCAGGCTTAGTACATGGGATCCATTTTAGCATGTTGATGCAATGAGGCTGCTCAGGGGAAAATTTAAACAGATCATTAGTATCCAGCATCTTCAAGAGCACCTGAGCTCTATTAAGAGCCTCAGTATGAGAGTCAACATGCGCTTTGTCAATCAGTGTTGCAGCATGCAAGAAGTGCTCCGGTGACACATCTACTTCTTTGTTTAGTAAGCCAAGATCCGTTAGGCTTTGAAGCATCTGCGATGTGCCGGTGTAAAGAGGTGGAGGGAAGAAATCTGACTCGAAAATGACTTTAAAGGTTTTAATTCTTGGATCAAAAAAGGCTGAGGGTTTTTTCAGTTCTCCATTCACTTCAATGAAGCTCAAATCCTTACATCTTTGTTTCAAGGTCTGATTTTGAGAGAAAAGGATAGCTCCATTCTGTAAAATCCAAGTCATGATTTTCTCAGTGTCTTCTCTTCTGCAAGCCCTGCTCTCAATACAGTCAATAAGGAGATGAGCTGCTTCAGCAGTGTTCAAAAGTTTAACTTTGAGCAGCTGTAACAGTCTGCGATCAGCCTCTGTTGCACACCGCACAACTGAATCAGGCATAGGGAAATCTGTTGGTACTTTTAGACCAGACATCAGAAACACAGCCTGTTTTGATTGAGCTGCAACACATGATCCATTCATGGTTTGAAACAGAGGCAACTTTGAGAGTAAATCTTTCTCAGTGACTGAGAGACAATCAAGACGAGAGAGATAATCTTTCAGTTCTTCTCGTGCTCCGTGAGAGGAATTTTTTAGATCTCTGATGAGATTCTGAGAATCTAGGTTCACCAATACTTTCATGACACTCATTGGAGATGGGCACAGCACATATGAGTCAAGGTCTTCGTGTTTGAGCCAGTCGTTTTCTCTTACCGCTGTGCCACCAAGTTTGTTCACCAACTCAGTTATTTTTTCTGGCAAGTTCACCTGCTTTCTTTTCTGAAAAATTAAGGTTGTCTTCTGCTCTAGTGTAGCTAGTGATACTGGCTGACTGACTGACAGGGGACTGACTGGTATCAATGGCAATCCAATGAAATTACTTAACTCTTTGAAGTGAGTGTTGAGAAATGTCCAGAACTCTTGGAGCCACTCTAAAGGTGGATGTTGATTGTTGCTGACATCCCAGGTAACATGCCCCTTGCTCATCTGCTTCCAGTCCTGTGGCAAAAACCTCTTTGTATATTCAGCCACCCGTTTTTCATCAATGTTGATGACCTTGAAAATATCTGGAAAATTGGTTAAAATACATTCATTAGTGAGTGAATACATACATATGACAGATGTTATGCATTTTTAAATCGCTATACTATAAAATGATTTCTCTTACTTTCTCTTGCCAGTTTTTTCAGGTGGGCACTGCAGGCTGGACGGAGATCATCGGGGATGAAGAGGTGTTTGCAGAATGGTAGCAAGACTCTGGACAAAGGATACATTTGTTGAATAGGCATGTAACAAAAACAAAGACGTTTGTATATCATTTAAGTTGAGAAGCCTTCAATATATTTTCCAATAAATACAATTGTATTGTTTTTACCAATCTGTACTGTAGATTGGATTTGGGCAACATTTAAACTTAGTATAGATGTAGTAGTAAATAAAAGAGAAAAAACATCTAAAAATAAAATAAACCTACCTTGGAAATTCATTGCTGTCAATCAAAGCAGTGTCCTCCTCTTTGTCTGTGAACGATCTGAAGGAGCCATCGTTGAGCGGAAGCAGCTGAAGACCTTCCAGTTCTCTGTATTTTTCATCACTTAGAATGAACTCCAAAAGGCAGAGTTTGTCATGTTTAGAGATAGTGTGCACGTCAATCCTGCGGAGCGAGCCCCTTATGAAAGCTGGAGTCACGTGTTTTAGGGTGTCTAGGTGTGGATAGGCCTCATTTATAGCACTTGCAACACTGCCTGGTAAGGTGACAAGATTTTCTCCACAGGAAACCAAAGTCCTTTTAATTGCCGCCAATATGTCACTGCTTGTTGGACCATTACAGGGGAACACAGCTTCTGATGGAGTGATAAACTTTCTTTCATCTTTGGCAAGAGAGAGGACAGCAACCTTCTGCCTGAATAAGTGATCAAGAACATCCAGAGCAACGGCATACCATTTGCGTTTGTGCTTTATCTGGGCAATATCTGGCCACAGATCGTACACTGAAGAGACAGGCAGATTATCTTGTTGTGCAAGGTTGATAGCATCTTGAATGATCATGATGTATGCCTGTGGTAGCACCTCCTTCATCAGCAATTCATTCCACACCGCATGTTCGTCATGTTGCTGGTCTTCCTCTTGCCACTTGATCTCTCTTCTGTTGTCTGTGAGGCCAAAGCACGCGTTGATATAAACTGGGAGTCCGGTTTTATTGGATTCATTGTTTGGTAGGGGGAGAAAGCAGCTCAATCTGCTCTCACTACTGTCTCTCTTCTCACCACAAGGGAATGCCAAGTCAACTTGAGGGAAAAAGCTCAACTTTTTCGCAAGTGAATCAAGATGTTCTACATTTCCTTCTTTCATGGTACATGTTGTTAAAAGCCATTTTGTTTCTTTGTGGTCTTCTGAGTTGAGGGTTATTACTTTGAATCTTGTTGAACTCTCAATGATTGAATCGTCTTCTGACTCCAGAACGACATCTGTGGAG
Source organism: Notothenia coriiceps (assembly GCF_000735185.1). NCBI lineage: Eukaryota > Metazoa > Chordata > Actinopteri > Perciformes > Nototheniidae > Notothenia > Notothenia coriiceps. Next base: position 277,596 of record NW_011368650.1, on the reverse strand, counting down.
ATTGAGGATTTCACTTCAAGCCTGGTTTTAACGGTGCCATAGATGTTGATATGTATCAAGGAAACAGAGGTCACATTTTTCAGGAACAGGAGACTTAAATCTGCATCCGCAATGAAGCTATCAAAAAGCTCAACCACCCTGTCAGAGTCATAGAGATTATCTGAAATATCTGATGCCTCTTTGCGCAAAGGGAACCTGAAAATTGTCCCGTCAAAGTGTTGATCCTCGTTGATTACTGTTGACCATTCTTTTCTGCCAACAAGCGAAACTATATCTCGAAAAGGTTGGAACTGGTCATGCATCTCTATTAGAGCTTCCTGGTGTTCTGCATCATCCAAAGACCACAAAAAACCGCTATTTCTTTGTCCAAATATTTTTTCCTGGGGGTCCATCATGCCGAGGTGATTTGAACTGAATATACTGGGCACATCTGTGAAGAAAGTGGATCAACATTGTCATATTTAGTAACTCTGCATTTTCTCAAAGAACTAAAACTTAAACTGAGACAATCTGTATCTTTCTGTAGTTTTACCTGTTATGTGGTAAACAGAGTTGAAGCCGATTCCAAACCTCCCAACTTTGTTTGGGTCATTGCGCTTCACACTCCTCCCTGCCATCTGAATTCCCTCCCAGTCCTCATCAGTGAAGGCTGCATTGTTGTATGCATAGAGAGCAGGACCTTTGAAGAAAAACACAAACAAATGAGATTTTAAACATTGGATCAGAGCATTTGTGCATGTTCTTTAATTTTCTTCGGTCTCTATAATTGCTTGTTTTGGATGCTATCCATGCATATATTAAATGGGCTAGAAATATAGGAAAGGCTCAGGGTGTAAACATGTGTTTCTGCTTTTACAGTGCCCTCAATGTCAAATTGAGAACCTTTGATTGATTTCAGTAATATAGTAATGTTGTGGTGTTTAGTTTAATGTGGTGACTACTGTTTACTGTATATATTACAGGTAACATAAAATGCAGAAACTGCCTGTAACGGTCTGAGAAATGTTTATATTTGGATGTTCATTCGTGTGCAATTCTTATCAATTTATGATTTTGTAAATGTGTGTGTAATTAGACGATTGTAAAATGTAGAGTATTATCTGGATAGCGAAATGTAGAATTGTTCACATTTGGGATGAGGTCGGTGAGTTACATGACCACAGTCAGGTCAGAAGGCATTGCCATGGCAACGCATGCCGTTGGCATAATCTACAGCAGTGTTTCTCAAACTTTTTCATACCAAGGACCACTTAACCAATAAAAAAACACTCGCAGACCACCTAACTCCACAAATATCCAAAATCACATCGTTTTTCAAGAACAGTTTACAAATCGCCTGAAAATGGTACAAACAAGTGGCAACATGTGTGATGCAAAAGAGGAATTGAGTGGTAATGAGAAAAAGATACTTGACACACATCCTCTTTGGTGAACCACACTGGACTATGGGAGGAAACCCACATGAAAACAAGCATAACTTAAAGACTCCAAAGGGGGAGCTGAGCAGGACTTACATTTGAGTATTACACCTTTTCATTAGAAGCCTCAACACTATGGCCCTTTCTCATTTCTCTAACTCCCCTCCTCGACTCCCTACTCCTCGAGACTTAGTCCCGCCCACAGGAGATGCGAGCGGAGGAGCCGAGGAGGGGAACCGAGGAGAGAGGAGGGGAAGCAGCAGGCGGTTAGAGAAATGAGAACTCCTCTCCTCTGAGCGGTCATTTTAAAGAGACGTCCGTTCATGATGACAGGAGGCACAGCAGCACTCTGTCTGATGGANTTAATGTGCACTGTCCCTTTTAAATAAATAAATAAATAAATAAAACACTCCAAAAAACAGATCAGGGCACTCCCTGGGCTGCGGGTTAAGAGACAGTTGAAACTCACCGACTTTTTTTCTTAGTATTCAAACTCATCCCTCCTGGCAAAGATTCTGTAAGAGATTAAAAAAATGTTGCATTAGCTTGCAGGAAAAAACGTCACTTTTTATTCATATGTGATGACCACACCTGCTGGCACACATATTAGAAATGTCACAAGCTCCTCTGCACATACTTTAGTTTTCTATAGTAGGCTACAATCTCAACTCTGTTGAGTTGTGTTGACCTCAAACCCATTGCACACCAATCAGCAGATACATAATGACACATTGCTTTTGTTTCATGCTTCATACAGGTACTTCTAGGGTTTTCAATGTCATTGGTAGAATGTTAGTGTCTTGTTTTAGTGCACCTCAGTTGTTTTTTAAACAGTTATGGTAACACAACACAAGCGAAAGTAGGTGTGAAGGTTTTGTTATTTTTTTAAATCACAAATTAGCACAGACACCTTTTAGAACAAACTTTATTTTTGCTAGATTGAGTGCACGCAATCTTGTCAAATGTATAAGGTGTATGTATGTATAAGGTATGTAAGGGATAATGTGCAGCGACGCGGTCATTATGGGGAAAAGAACACCGACAGGCTGACCAGGAGCCCGACGCCAAGCGGAGGGATCTAGACCGGCATGCAGTTTGCTTTTCGGCCAAACTATAGTTAAATCGAACGGACTTGTTTGTGCAGATGTGAGCTTCCTTAACAACGGTCAATAAGTGCTTGACAGCGGTCTGTCTGTTCTGGATTAACAACGTGTCACGTTTTCTGAATTGACCAATCAGAATCGAGTATTCAACTAAGGAATGTAATAAAATGTGTTAAATGTTAACCAAACTTGTAAATTACCTTTAATATGTCTAACTATATTTTAAATGTGTTACCTTTTTATATAAGTGATTATCTTTCAATGCTAATATTTTCCTATGATAAAGTTCTCGTGTTGCACTTTTATTTTGGTAGTAATAAAATCGGGACTCTTATTTTGAAGGGACTTTTACCGGAACTTAATGGTCAACGGAGCAGTGTAAACACTTGTCACACATGAATAATGAAAATGACTGATAGATGACGGAGAAATTAACATATAATAATTAGTTACATTGGGTATTTAGCACCTGGCTGAGAAGGGCACTAGGTTTTTTATTACTTTATTTTATATGTTGATTGATATTATGTGGTGTTATTTTGTAGTTTTGCAGAGTTTTGTGTGTAATGTGTTCCGCTTCGTTAGTTAGGGGGCAGTAGTGAGCTATTTGTTACAACGGAGCTTATAAAGAGTAACTCCAGTAGTTCATATGGGTTAAAACTGCATATGTGTGATTTAAAATAACACGCTACAAATTAATTAATGCTTATTCTGGTCAAGTTCAGTTAAAAAGGGTTAAAAGGTAATGTTTAATGATTTATTGTCAGTAGGTAATTGCATTATTTAGTTTTCATAGGTTAACAAATGCAAGGAATGGAAAACATGTTATCCGTGAGACAATTAATAATTATTGTATTTTCTTTAATGTTATAGCTCTTACGTTGGTAATGATTGTATACAAGCAAGGGTGTCCAATAAACAGTTACCATCATTCAGCCGGGGACGCTACAAAACTCCTGTCAGTTTCCTTCAGCTCACCTCCTCCTGGCAAAAGAGTGAGCTGCCGAATCACACCTTCCTTAGTGGAGTGGATGATTGGACTCTCCCATTTGTGTAAAACCAAACGGCTGTTTAGATGAGCCACTTTACCTAAACTCCCCTTTTTTAAGTAGAGCAATTTTTTGTATCTCCCCTGCACTCAAATATGGACTGGCTAGTAGCAATACATAATCACCCAAAGGTTTTTGTTATGTATTTATTTAATTTGTATCATCTTAAAGTTAGGAGATGAAGAGAGTCCCTAGACCAGGGATGTTCAAACTACGGACCGGGGACCAACTGCATAAATAACATAAAAGTCAAAAACTAAACAAATTCTAAAAGTATAATGGCCCCTTGTCATATATTGTACTTCTTAAATATATATATTTTAAAAAATGAATCTGGTTGCTGCTCGCCAACCAGACTGAGCAGCAATCTGAGACTTCTGTTTTAAGGAATAAGCTGCCAACACTTTTTGTAAATAATTTGTTTTTTCAACTTTACCTTCTCTCGCAGATTTATGCGTACCCTGATCCTTTACATTATACAAATACATACATCTTTATTCAATATGTATTATTTTATTTATTTATTGTATTTATAGTTTACTCATGTGTTTACTTATCTGTTTGTCCATTTCAAAACTAAGGGTGTGGCTCAGACAAGTACTGTCATATCCCAAATTACAGATGCATTGGCATATTGATCTTTTATTTCAGAAACTGACACTACAAGAGAGCTATGTCAATGTTATCTAACAATATTTAATTTATCAGAAAAATTTGTGAAACTAAGCTGACTTTTAACAAACCAGTTTTATGGATCTTGTCTTGAAAACCTAAGGTCTTTACTACACCAACCCAATCCTAGATTTAAGGGGGGTGTCCGGTCTTATTTAGCCAACTAACCAGTTTACTTTTGCTGAGTCAAGCTGCAGTATAATATAAAAAAGAAATAAAAGGCAACTACTGCCTACATGGGCCTCTGGACTTTGGACATAAGTAAAGTTAAGGCTTACAAGATGTGTTGCTAAAAGCGTTTCTAGTGTACAGTGGTTTATGATTCAGGGTCATGGATGAAACACATTTTCTCCACAATACACCAGCCTGGCTAACAAGCAGGTGCAGGAGTGAAAGAGTGAAGAATGATAATACTCCATACATTTCTCAAGATAATCAACATCAGGCATAACTCTCAAGTTAGGCTTCTGAATGAATGGCCTGAATTTGACTGCGCTTATACCAACTGCTTATCAAACTAGGGCCTCCTCTGAACTGAGTTCCTGCAGCATCTCTGTGGTGGATATGGCGGCTGTCTCACAAAGAATAAAGCCAAACCCCAAAGCAGGAAATGAACCAATAAAATGCAAAAAACAAATCCTAATTATACATACAGGGATGGTGAATGAAGTATGAGCATTCTACTTTTTTTTTATCTTTATAAATCAGAACCTTTTATTTCACTGGTATCAAAATAGTCCTCTATAAAAATTGTTAGATTTCCTCAACAGTATAACCTAAAACATACTTTTATTTAATCAGATGCTAATAAAAATAACACAAAAGTTAAAAAATCTAAATGGAAACAACAGTAGGCCTACCTCATTCATATTTGAAGAGTTGTCCGTTCGGTTCAGCTTGTGCCAAGTTTGTCAAATAAATTATGTTTCATCAGTTCTCCTATTTATAAAGGCTGCTGATGTCCAACCCCTAATCGTCGTTTCCCGGCACATACAGTGTGTCTTTCGTTTTCCAAACAAGTCAAAAGCCATTTTGTACGAATCGAAACTTAAGAGGGCAGCAACATCAGTGCAAATCACTGATAGTTTCTTGTGAACTCCCCAATGAAACGAAACTTTTCTGAGGGACGAGGAAGTCACTGTAGGATAGTATCTACCCGTCATTGATATTGACTTGGAATACACAATACATGCCCATCAGATACTTGGTGTTGTACATTTTGCACACACTGATTTAATGTTGAATCACCATAACAATAATTTGTCGGGCATAATTCATTTTTTTAACTTGGGATGTGCAGACTCTCCTACATTAATGTCTCCTTCTCTGCGACGCAATACAAGTTATTCCGCCGCACGCTAGATGTTGCTGCAGCCCCTGTGTCCGGTAAACAGCCCTTTGCAGGAAAAAGGATGGCTCAAAATGCTATCCCTCAGCCTTTATTTAACGGCGTAATTACAGTGCTTAACTGCGCTTAAAGGATAATTTCTTTCAACAAATGCCCGTTTTCTTAAGAAGAAATAACACGGTATGTAAAATCCCTTGTTTATGTGCCATTATTCGCATCGTAACATCGCATTGTTAAGGGCGAAGCCAGGCCTACATTGTAGTGCCTGTTCTTCAGTAAGCTTGTGTATTTCTATACATCCATGGTGTTTCTGGTTTTCAATTTTCATGCCGATTAGTTTTAGAACAGTTTAACAACACTCGTAATCCGGTCAGCTAGCGTGCGTCATTAACAGGGAAGTGATACAGAAAATATGATAATCGTCATGTTTTTTTATTTTTTTATGGCAATAAAGCTGATAAGACACAGACTTTATGCATGTCTACCCTCAGCTACACCACTTTAAAGCACGATAAACATAATGTGTTTATCCCTTTCAGATGTCCCTCGCTCTGTGGTATTGTAGATAGCACAATGTTGGATAAAACCAGCGCTAAAGACCAACAGACTGGGCAGTGCTCTGACTGTCGATGTAGCCTTCCACAGCTGGACTCTGACACAACCTCCACTTCCTCCCCTCCTTCCAAGTGTGCATCCTGCCAGGCAGGCAGCAGCCTCCCTCTCGGGCGGCGCCCACACCGCCACCTCCGCCTGGACCCTCACAGCTGCAGCTTGTGCTCCAAAACATTCATCTCCTCCGCCCACCTGACCCTTCACCTGGCATCCCACAACAAGGAGAGGAAATTCAGATGTAGCACCTGCGGCAAGTACTTCCATCAGTCCTCCCACCTGATGGCACACAAGATAATACACAGCGGGGACCGGCCATTTAAATGCTCAGAGTGTGGCAAGACCTTCGGCCGGGCCTCACATCTGAAGACCCACCAGCGGCTCCACACAGGCGAGAAGCCCTTCAAGTGCACCTACTGTGACAAGTCGTTCACACAGAAGGCTGGGCTCCTGGCTCATGTTCGCCTACACACAGGGGAGCGGCCGTATAAGTGTGAGCAGTGTGGGGCCGGTTTTCGCTCTCTGCCCCTCCTGCTCTCTCACAAGGCTGAGGAAGCGTTGGGAAAGGTCAAACCAGTGCCAGTGCCAGTGCCAGCGCCAGCTCCGGCACAGACACCGAGTAGCAGCGAGGGTCTGAAGTGTGGGGTCTGCTGCCGCACCTTTGTACGATCATCATACATCAGGCTGCACATACGCCTCAACAAAGGACAGCGGCCTTATCACTGCAAAGTGTGCAACAAGACCTTTGTCAAGCTGGATACGTTTGTCAACCACTGTGACAAACACTTGAGGCAGAAACGTGCTAAGAGTGGGGTAACAGAGGTTCAAGACAAAGTTGTTAAACCCCCCATGTTTGTCCCGCTCTCCAGGCCTCCTTCTCCTGAATCCTTACCCACTCAGCCTTTATCCTCAGAGGTCAACACGCGCTCCAGAGCTAAAGCAAAGAGTAAAACAGAACCATGACCAATGAGACTGTATCCACAGACAAAAAAGAAATGTGCCATGAAAGTTCTGAAAGAGACAAACACAACATTTGAAATTCAATAATTCCCAAAACGTTATTTTATTTGTATCAACATTAGTGTACTTTTTGAACAGACATTTTATTTAAAATAATAAATGTTATTTAATATCTCTAGGTAAAAATGGTAATGCCTATTTTAGCTCATTAGGATAATTAAGAATTTAAGTGGCATACAATGTTCACTCTAATCTTCGAATGTACAAAAATGATTAATCTCAAAGCATTATAAATGATGGTTAATCTGTTTCTTGAACCTGTACAAGCCTTTTGGCATGTAAAACACTTGAACTAAAGTAAGAATCATGTAAATTGAATGCCTATTGTAAAACAATATGCACATAAGAGTAAACCTAAACATAAAATCTTCTCCTTTTTGCACCTGAGATCACAAATCTTTTCAAAACGGTTTGTTGTTTCAGATTTCAACCATTGTCTTCAGCCCAATATTTAAATAGGTTTTAATATATATATATATAGAATAAAGTTAAAATAATGCTCCTGTTCATTTGTAGCATGTAGCTTCTTTGTTAATCTACCCTTTTGACATGGGTGTTCTGTAGTTCCCAGGCCTTTGACCGTCACACTTCATTCCATCAGCAGAAGCTCACAGCTCATATCCTACTGACCCTGAACTCAACACAAGAGGTTTTAAACTCTTTCCCTGTAGATCTCCAACACTTGCAGAGAATCCGTCACCTCCACATGGGGAAACTATTTTTCCCAACCTATGGACGGAGAGAAAAACCCCCCAAATGAACATCTCTAACAACACCATTTATAAGTCAAAGTCAAGATAGGACTATGGGGACTCTAATGTATGAGTCACTTTGCACGAGTCACACATGTAACCACAATGTTGTATAAGAGAATCAAAGAATCTACCATCAATGTATGGACATGTTTAATGAATAAAGAGAGATTTCAAAGTGAAGAATAAATGTTTGCCTGGCCCTTTTCCGTTCCCCCCGTGCTGCTGTTAATACTCCAGTGCAGGGTGATGGTCATGTGCCGTCTCCAGACGGGGTTCCTGCGCAGGACGATGGTTCCAGCGATGGAGTCTCCCTCCAAAATTCTGACGGGCCGGTCCAGCATGAACAGAGTCTGCTTCCAGTGCGTTGACCTGAAGAAAAGAAACAACTTAATACTGTCATGCATTAAAGTTTGTGACTTTTTGTGACACTTTAAGATTTTAACAACATTATTTGCACATAGAGAAATACTATAGGTGTTGTGTACATTGCTTGGTGTATTTTTATTTTTGCAAATGACAAATTCTGATTAGTTAAATTATGCGTCAAGGGCTATTAAAAATACTGTTCAGGGCTCAGGAGCATTGCTGTTAGTGAATAAACTATCCTCCACATTAAAACTACACAACATGATATACACACATCTTTGTCTCTTTCAATTTCATGATAGATATGAGAAATATTTCAAATCATTTTTAAAAAGTGTCGATAGAACAGGCTTGAGCCACAACTTTTCAGTCTGTATACATTTGCTTTAGTTTTCACTATTTCAGAAGTAGTAGCTAAATATGTATCCATGAAAGAAAATCAGACTTTTCCACACCAAAATGAAACTGCACCTTTATTTCCTGAGAAATTAAACACATGGCTCTATCAGTTAGCATATCCAGCCTGTTTTGAGTGGAGCAATTCTTTGTATAAAAGAGAAACACCCAGCACCTCCAGGTCTTTGATCTCCAGAGTGTACATGTCCAGGAGCAGGGCATCACAGGGAGCCGCGAGGCAGTCGCTGGGGTCGATGAGGTGACTATTGAAACTAAACAGGGCAAAGGACAAATTGAATTTCTGAACACATGTCATAAGATAACTAAGAAACAGGTAAACAACACTAGACTCTGTATACCATACTAATTGTAATTTAAAGTGTGTACTCATTTGTCTACAAACATTGGTAAACAGTAACAGATTATAAACATGCTCATGTCACAACAGTTACTACTGGTAGCAACTTCTAAATGAGAAATAAAGTGTATAAAACACCTGCAACACCTTTCAGAACAAAAATAATCTCATGTTATTTGAGATCATCGGATCTGATTGGACTCAATAATTCCCTTCAGCGATTCAGTTTTATTGTGTTGATTGCAAACCTTTACTCCAATTCACCATTCTTTATTCACCAAATTATTTTGGCCTTTTTAGTACCAGGATGTCGCTTGAGGATGTTCCAGTTTGAATCACATCCTGACTATTCTGGTAACTTTCCATGGAGTATTGCTCTGCACTAACATACCCCATGAAGGAACTAAAAACCTTGAGCCATTTCCTCAGAGAAAAGGGGAATCAATTATTGTCAAATCAGCAACACCTTTTGGCAACCCAAAGCAAGTTTACAAATAGGGTGTAAAATCCTTTAAAAACGAATTCTACCGATTCCTGATGGTAACTATAAATGTGGGGCGTGTGCATATTTGAAACAACAGGAAACAGCCACCCACACACAGAGACAAAATAAAACAGGTCTAGGAGGTCTCCCTTGAAAAAGAGATCAATGATCTCAAGGGATACACCTGGATAAATAAAGGTTTGAAATGAAATGAAAACATCTTAGGAATCCTCTTATGTAATACAAAAGTTGTAGTTTACTTATTAACTTATGCTTAACTTATCTTGTTTTTCTTCTCATGCTGGAAAAATACCAGTTAGCATCAGAGGTCAGCGTTAATTGTGGTTGGAAAGTGACCACTTAAATGTTTCGGGCTACTTGAGGCAACTTACAAAGACGCCAGTTAGTTGCTGCCTGAGACCAGCTGCCTGCTGGTGGATCAGTCACACTGGATCTATTTTGAAGACACAATTACTGCGTACATATTGAGGGCTTTATGTACAAATTGTGTGTATAATTGTAGAAATGTACATGGTGGGAACTAAAGTTAACTGCGCTTACAATAATGAATCAACAGATCACCATATGCTTGACATACAGTAAAATATTGTGGCATGTAGAGTCGATACAAACAAATGTATTCTCAAAAAATGTAGTACTTTTGTGACCGATATACACTTTACTTAAATTAAAATGTGCCGCTCACAGTGAAAGTGACACTAATTTGAGTTTTATTGCATTGAAGATGGTTGCCATAGATGTGGCTTCTATTCTGATTGTCACATCATGATCCCTAGCATCACTATCTGGCACCACAGATTATTATACTCAACGATTAAACTTTACAGCTGAGTAGTGTATCTTACTGAAGAGGAGTACAGTCCAGTCCATAGGGCTGCTACCAGAAGGCCATCTTCTCTGCGTAATAGCTGTTGGCCTGACATGGCACCAGGGTGAGGGCTGCGGATGAGGTCCACATTACGCCGCCTTCTTTAAGCCAGTGGTCCCTGGCCAGCAGAACTGACTCCACCATGAACTCAAACTAGACCAGAGGGCGGAGAAACAAACACAGGACGAGGTATATTAAACTCTTAGTGGGACTGTGAGCGGAAGAGCATTATGGGATCTGAATACAACTTCAATAAAACTTCAATAAAGCAGCCCAAGTAGAACAGATATTACCATTATACCTTGTTGTGTTATTACCAGTAGGCAGTTTCCCATCCACTCAGACACCAGGATGTCCACCCGCTCTGGTAGATGTCCTCAGCTCCTCCCTGGAGCACCGTCACCACCTCCTCATAGCCGTTCTGCTTCACCAGCTGTCTGGTGTACTTGGCCATGGAGCTCGCCTCCACATCAAACAGCTACAAATCCCAAAGTAGACACTGCTCACCCTGGGGTTTGTTCCATGTAGCAATACACCTTGTCCAGCAGATGGGAGTAAAAGTACACCAATGCATAGTACACTATACAGAGATTCTGTCTTTCCACATTTCTCATATTTCCAACTTTCTATGGGTTGTTTTTAGGTACTTTTGTTGACATTTTAGACATACTTTGAGCTTTAAAATATACTTTCGGAAAAATTCAATAATGCAATTATGAAATGTATGTATATTAAAGTGTCAAATGTGGTCTATTATCAAAACCCTTTGTTTTTCCAGCTAACAAGTTGTTAATACTTAAAGGAAAATTCAAGACATTTTACACAGTCTGTTTCATAAGTAACCCCCCCCCACTAGCACTACTGTTTACATTACCTGTGAGGGGCGTGCCAGCTGAGCGCAGAACAGGCTTATGATGCCAGTCCCACAGCCGAGGTCCATCACCACCTTATTCCTCAGAGGAGTGCTGTTGCTGAGAATAACCTGCCTGTACGCCTCAGTGCGCCTTCTATCTGACAGCAGCTCCGAGTGAAGCCTCTGTGGGATAAGAAAATAAAATAAATAAAAAGTGATAAGAAAATACAGTTAGTGGTATGATTTGTGGATTTGACAAGTTAAATATGTGGAACATGTAACAAGTGATTTTAGTAACAACGTATAGGGATCAAATTGAACTATTAAGAATGTCCTCACTATAAAACTTTCTGTGCATTTCATCTTAGGAAAATCTGATGGGCAAAGGTTTGTAAGTCAAAAGCTGAACAGCAGCATGTTCCATCTAATTCACATATCTATTCTGGGTTCTTCCAACATTGTTTGTGAATGTCTTCATTTTTTGAAACTCTCTGAATGTGTTCTTAAACTCACCATATGCCCATAATGACATGTTTAAATATTGACCCATCTCACATCTTGCAGCAGATTCTCCACCTTCTGCCCTCAGGTTGGAGGTAGGCCTATAGGGTACTTTTGCAATTTGTACTAAATGCAATTTTACTCATGGCACATTGCAAACGCTGTTTTTGCTTGTACTTATCGATAATAGAATGTGTTGCTGCCGTACAGTTGTGGTTGACTTAGCATTCGGTGCCATTTAGGTCCCCACCACATTATATCATATATTTTATATTTAAAAGGTCTAATGCTTATTTTTTTAAAGCTTGGTTTTAAATGTTTATACCCTCTACCATAAAACAACAATGTTATTTAGCCAGGATATTAAAAATTCTAAATAATTACTCTGATTTTAGCACAAGTAGGCCAAATTGCTGTGTCCCCAATCATGTTTGCTCAACTTCTGTAACAGATATACAAAAAGAAATCAAAGAAATACAAACAAATTCTACATTTTTGTGAGTATTGTATGACCCTTTTGCTAATATTCCTCACCAAATTGAAATTGTTGTTATTAATTCATTTGTATTGAAAATAAAGTGTGTGTCCCCTGTTTGAATGTCCCCCCTGTTACTCTGATTTGAATCCCTCTGGACACGCCCCTTTACTATTCTACTATTTGTATGACTCAAGAAGGATACATTTTGAGTGGGAAATAATCTTCAAGAAGCAGAGTGATTTCCTTCTTCCTGCAACGTTTTTCTAATGTTTTAAAGAACTTAACTATTGCGGTAAAGCATAAAATGTCCACCCTGTTATGCTCATTTTTAGTGGAACTGATCATTTGTTTTACATTTAGAAAATATGGTGAATATATCTATCAAATATATGTTTCTGTTGTCACCAAGTGCTAGCTTGATTATCATCACACATGTAGCAATAGCCAAGTTTAGCATAAAATGTCCACCCTGTTACCGTCCCTGTTACTATTTGTCACAGTAACAGGGTGCACACACAGTAACTGGGGATGGTAAAAAAAAAAAAAATATTTTTCTTATACTTTAACAAGCCATCATTCAGATTAAATAAAAAAAAAACATGGAAAATTATGTTCTTTATTTTTGAATACCCTAGCTGAAATGGCACCGAATGCTAGGAATGACCCGTTTATGTTATGGTCATGTGTACATTATGTTCCTCTGTTTTTATAATGTACCATAATTGTAATCCGGGCACAATAAAGATGTATTAAATTGAATTGAAATAGCATAACATGCATAACAGTGTGATCTTTGAACGCTTCTAACCAGGGTCCCATAACGGCCAAAGTATTCCTCATCTTGCCATGGGTCCTCCAGAGAGGTGTCCTCCTCCTCCTCTTCCTCAGCAGCAGGCAGCATGCAGCTGGCGCAGGTAGCAGGCGGGGACATACCCTGCGATCCCCTGCAGCTCTGCCCACCACCACTCTGAAGAAGTCTTGGCGTGCACGAGCATCGTGTCACTGTCCCCGCTGCGAGGCCACACGGTGCATCGATAAGTTAAGACTGAATACTTTTGTGAAATGAGCAGTTAATATTATCATCACAACACTTCAACAGCATGAACACTTCCTGTTTTGACGTCAGTTTAAATTACTGTGCCTTCAGGTGCTGTCGGACACATTGTTATCATTACTCGAATCGAAAATATACTGACATGTGTTTGATCTGGTTATAACATCATATAATGCACATCAAATATTTTCTTCATTTGGTCACAAAATAGTTATATTCTAACACTCTATGCTCTTGTTACTTCAGGCTAATTAACATCTGAAGCTTTCAAAGTAAAAGCGTATCATGGTGACTTCCAACCATAGAAACGGAATTTTAGAGGAGCACCTGAAGGCAGCAATGCGCTCTGGATTGGTGGGATAGAAACCACTTCATTGTTAAAAACTCTGACACTCTTCTTCTCGCACATATAAGAGAACGGTTCACAAAGAATTACTACTGCTTTTATTTTTCTCTTTTTTATTATTTTTTGAGTAGCATTAGTGCACTTCTTAATTTTCAAAGTATTAACACCTAAGTCATTTAAATACAAATGTATACTTTAGTTATTAATTTCAGTCAGCGGAAGGTATAGGAGCTCGCCCTTACCCTGCCACCAAAGTTACATTTCAATTTATACTATACACAATTATTTATTTTCCCTACTTTTTGTGGATAAAAAATACATTTAAGCACACTTGTTGTTTCTCATTGAGAACAAAGAAACTAAGAAATAATAAAAGGCACAGTTAACAGTATACAAAAATATTTATTTTCATTTAATAAAAGAACCAACATTGAACAAATCCATGACTTAATTCGGCATATATTCAGTGTGCAGCTCCAACAGCTTAATATTTCGCACTTTATCTCATCACCTCAGTAGATCAAGCGTGTTTATTTAATTCAGTCTTCTGAAATGTGTGTGTTTTCTTTTGCTGTTCAACACAACAACCAACATTAAGGAGTTCTTGCCAGGAGCATGTCACACACTCTTTGTTTCAGCTGTCTTTTGTCTTTGACTTGAGGAAGGGCTTATGCAGCACATCATAGAGTCGCCTTGCCTGAAAACACAAAATGCCAACATGGTACTTTTAGAAATGTTCCTTATGCCAGCTGTATATTTATACCACCACACACATGTATTTTAACTCACTTTTTGGGGTCCAAGGCCTGGACAGAGAACCAAGTCTTCCTTAGATGCACTGATGATTCCTTCTACAGACTGATAGAAATCACAAAATACATCATCCCAGAAGGACAAGATGAATTTAGAGTACTCCATAAAATCAGCCTGTGGATATGCCTGTACATATTCACTGATTGTAGTGTAGCAGCAATTTGAGGAGAAATGTTCACTGAAGTGGTACTCACTGAGAAAGTGGACAGTAGGGTAATGGCATCGGTCTTGTTTATGGACTTCACAGTGGTGAGGCAATCAGTAACCTTAAAACAAACCAATCAAATCAGAAGTGCACCACTGTAATTGTATTGAATTGACCTCAACAATCTACGTGGCTGCATCCAGTTCAGTCCATAACACTGTAAGGTCCTCCGTATTTTTTTGATTGTCAACAAAAAAATAGCAATGGACTACACATTCTTTAACGTGAAGACTTAAATCCACACACCTGTGACAGATAGTTTTTTTCAACTTGCTCCTTCAGTAAGTCTGCTGGTTTCTTTTCATATGACTTGTAGGTTTCCAGGTAACGACCAGCCTCCTCTGGACTGTCAAAACAACACAAATATTACCTTTGTTTATTTATTCTTTTCTAATTGTATTATGAGGCACAGTGTTGCCTGCTCAACAGAAGCAGGCACATTAAATAGAGATCTGTTGATCCTGGTTCGAACCAAAAAATATAATAAAACATATCTTATAAATGACAAAATTAGATCCATGAAGTTTTAAAGAATGTTTAGAACCTCCTACAAACTTAAAATTGCATTTCATGACACATTAAACATCAGAATATCAGTCTTTATCTTCTTATTGAGAGAAGCATTTTAAAACTGTTTCCAACTATACTCTTCTCTATGTATGTTACTGTTCAGTCCTATTAGAAATCTGTTGCAGGTTGTACCTCCAAGCCAAGATCAGAGTGCAGTCAGCCATGATGCATATGCGAGCCAGCTCCTTCAACGTATGATGAGGGTCTTTCTGTAATAAAAAAACAATGTCAGAGAGAAAAACACAAATGCAATCTTGAATCTTTTTTAATGGAATTTATGTATAAAGAATGAGAAGGTTTTTGAAACACATCTGTTATTCTTTGTTATACAGCATCTAGTATTTGACATGTGTGATTTCCTTCAATACAGTACTCTGAAAACTTTAGACTAGAATTACATTCTGTTAGATAATTTTACTGAGTCAAAAGGAACAGGGAGTACTCAA
The DNA here is from genome assembly GCF_000735185.1 of Notothenia coriiceps. NCBI lineage: Eukaryota > Metazoa > Chordata > Actinopteri > Perciformes > Nototheniidae > Notothenia > Notothenia coriiceps. The sequence continues at coordinate 261,863 of NW_011368650.1, read as the reverse complement.
CTGAGGCAAAGTAGTCAAATACCCAAGAGAGCTTTAGATCAATATTGCCCAGTACAAGTTAGAACTTTTTTCTTCTCAAAGCAAAGCACTTTTAGCTGTAACTTAACAAATTCAGACTGAATTATTATAACTTGTCAATGTTTTGATCACGAAACCACTTTGTACTTACCACATCTACTTGAACCAGCAACACTCGCAGGGTGAAAGTCTGTCCAAGCAGCTTGAGACGATCGTGGATATAGTTGGGATTGAGATTGTGATACCTCAGACTTCAAGATGCCCCAGCATCAGTGTTTCAGCAAAACAGAACAAGAGAGAACATTTAAATGAAAAAAGTTGTATTTTGCACAATAAATTCAAAAAAGAATATCTCCTCTACACAAACAACTCTTAATAGTCTCACATACAGTATACAGACACACACATACAGTCTTCTTGAGGTAAAAAAAAACACACCTGAGAAAGAGAGCACAAGTTGTTTGGCCCAGGATATAGTCTGGTACGGCCTCACCAAACTCCCAAGGGACACTCCTCACAAACTTCAGGATTGGATTTCCCCTCTGAATTGGTATCAAAAAAAGATGCAGAGGGATACTTACTGTTTAGCAAGCAAATAACAAGCAGGAGAACAGTCATATTTCCACACTAATGGGCACAGTATCAACAAACTGATGATTTATGAGTAAACCTTTTGACTCTGTATGGGAATGAGTGCAGAGGGTGAATGTATGGACGAGGAGCTGCTGTTTTCATTTAGAAACCTAATACATAATGTTGCATTGAGCCAAGAGGCACATACATGTTGATGCATACCTGCCGGGGACTGACAATAATGCTGCTCCCAGTCCCCACTGGTTTTGGCCCCAGGTTTAGGCTTGGATATGACCTTTGACAATTCCCCTCTTCCTGGTGTGTGCCATCATCCACCTGTGTCTTCTCGCAATTCTCAACCCCATCAGATCCATCTTCAGTCCCTTTAGCAGGGTCCTGAACTGTTTCACATAAGCCTGGGGCAGAACGTACTGAATCTGAGTCACTTTGCTTCTGATTGCTGTCTCCATCTCCTTCAGTCCGGAGTAGTTTGGAGGGACCCACTCTTTGAGGAGGACCAGCTACACAGCTTTTACTCTGGACGACATAATCTGCATAGGAAATAGGCTGGTCCACTGGTTCATTGGCAGGATTTGTTGAACATGAATTTGATTCTGAGCTGTTTTGTCCTCCTTTAGACGAAGCTTGAAACTGCGGCTTTGGCTGGAACACAAACAAATGAAAAATCCTGTTAGAGGCTCGAGAATTATGGAATGAATCGTGCAAAAAACAGAGTGGCTAACTCGCTTAGCAATTAAAAAATTTAAGGAATGTACTAAAAGTAACGTTATTTAACAGATGAACAACTAGCTAGCTAATTTCTAGATGCTGTACAAAGTTAAGTGTAGTTAAATACAGACCGGTGTTCTTTCTTTGGTGAAAGCAGAGTCATCCAGGTTGATGTTAAACCTCTTCTTCATGCTTTTTAGCTGCTTAATGGTTTGTTAGGTAACACCATAGGTTAAAGCATGCCACTGAAGTATATTTCATGCAATTCTCGCAAACCACTATCCTCTCGCTTTGAGAACTACTGACACCGGAGCTGCAACAACAACATTACCACTTCCGATCAGATACCTTCAGAATAAAAGCACACAAATATTAACTGACTAGACAACTTAGCACAAGCTATAACCATCTCATCACGTTTATTTTTGTCATTTTAACTATCAGAAATACATCTTGGTTAAATAATGTGTATTTCTGGACCAGGGTATCAAAACCAGCAACACATAAAGATGATATAAATATCAAAATGGTGCATCAAAAACCAGATATAGGCTACATCCATGTATAGGATATACTTTCTTGACACTGTATATTATATAAAAGAATAAACAATAACGCACATCAAGACAAAACCAAGAAGTAGACATTATAGGCCCACCGTTTTCTACAGTTAGCTAACGTGGAGCGTGTAGTTGTCAGGGCGACAGTGAGTGACGCCGCCATTCAAACCACGAAGCATGGCATTTCGGGATACCTTTTCCATCATGGTGGATAAGGTTGTAGGCTAACGTTAACGGTTAGCATATTCAACCATTGTTGTTTTTTACACATTGCGGTACTGCATTTTATACACAGGAACTACTTCTACCGAAAACAACCTGGGTAAATATATGATACAGAATATACAACTTTCATGAGCAAGCGAACTTGCTTTGTTGAAACAAGAGGTGGCTAAAAGTCCTAGCACACTAGCTTGTTGAATAGCTACTAGCATGCTAACGTAGTAATGGCGATGAGCGAGTGGATCGCCGATTAGGCCGCGGCGTGCAGGCAGCATGTTGTACTATTAACAGCTTGTCCATTTGGTAAGCGTGCAATATAATTAAGGTTTGAGGGAATACCAGTGTATAAAGACATATTCACAGCCATTATTATCCTTATCCAGCTGCATTGATCTATGAATGGATGTTAACGCTACTTACGGCTTTGAAGGCCCGGCAGTGATCAGCGTTATCTAACGTGTTAGTGTCTGCTGCTGCTTGAAACTTTTTTCTTTTTGCTTCCATTATCCGTGCAGCTTTGACCCAAGAAAACGAAGTAGTAATATCATTCAGATTTAAACTAAACACTGTGACATACTGTATCGAGAACAAATGGGCTAACTTAATGTTATCAGACGTTACTTGAAATGTAACATAGCATTTCTAAACGTTACCTTTGATGGCTAACGTTAGCTTTAGCATTAACTGAAGCGGTATCGCTCGGCACCTGGATGTTTGGCTACATAAGCTAACATGTTCGCTACTTAAAATGTGAGTGTAGCGGTTTTTGTGTATGTAACTTAAGTAATTTGATTCTGCAAATACATATCTTACGTGATTTCAGGGAATTGTGAGTATGTGGCTTCTTCGCTACTGTGTGTGAGTAGCAGTGCTTCTCACATGTTTGTATCGTAACCTGATCGCAACTAAGCAGGGCTAATGTATTAATTCTATATTAAAGGAAACTAACGTACATATTTGAGTGAAGCGCGCAGGCTTTCGTTAAAATGTGTTTTTTCAAGAGTAAATTATTATATTATTATCCGTATTCACATGATAGTCTTTCAGCAGACACAGCGCTTTGTGGATAGGTCCGGCTCCGCGAGAATAGATGTAAGGCCAACAGTATATGAATGTTATTCAATAACATATCTTATGTGATATCTCAGTCAACTTTGAATGTGGTTTCGGAGTAGGTTTGGATTTTTTTTTTTTAGGCATGTATTTTGACTTGGTAACCGCAAATCCTTGTGCATTGTAAAGATTGGTTTCGCACATTGTAATCTCTCGAAATAGTTTGCTGGAAACTAACTGAAAACTGTGTTAACATAACCGTGAAATCAAAAGCAAAGTCTAATCAGCTAATCTTTTATCTTACCATTTGTATTACGATCTTTGATATTTGTGCTGAGACATACTGTATGATTAAAAAGCACTAGGGTTTGGGTTTTGTGTTCAGAGGCAAGCTTCCCTATTTTGCCAATTGTTTTATTGGTCAATGGTATGTGGCTGAAAATTAAATATCACATTAATTAGATGGTGTTGATATCAATGTTTGTAAGGAACTTCTAAAGGGGTCATATAAAACAGAAGTTTAAAACAACTGACCTGTGATAAATCCTACCTTCATGAAGATGTAATGTTAAGTTTTTGTTATTTATTTTGTAGAAGAGTCTTAATTCATCTTCCACTTTGCCTGCTATATATTGTCCCTGTTTGGCTTGCCTTGGCGTGGTTAAAGCAGACTGAACAACCCTTTTAGTAGTTAATGTAAGGAGCATGTGGTTACTTGTATTTTTTTACTAACGTGACTATTGAATATATATTACATACATCTTTTTATGTTGGAGCTGCATTATCTTTTGCTTAAGTTTTAAACCTTTTTGTTTCCAGTGCTGAGTGAGGGTCAAGCACGGCAGTGATATTAAGAGAGCCTTTGAGAAAACCAGGGGCAGCAGCACAATGGAATGTGCAGTGGACATCCCCTCAGGTGAGTGATGCATTGTCAATTACATATTTTCCCCATTTTCTTTTAGTTTCTTTTAGTTACCCTTCCACCCCCAAACGCTTGAGCTGTATTTTTTTACCTCAATGTTGGAAAGGCTTTACTGTGCATTAGTGTTAATTTCGTTGACTAAAACTATTACGAAATATGTTCGTCAACGACCTTTTTTTCCATGACGAAAACGAGACGATGACGAGACGGCACCGACGGCAGTAAACAATAACTGCAATGAAGTCATCATGCAATATCGTTGACGAAAAGTGACGAGACGAAAATGTTAGGGATGCACCGAATATTCAGCCGCCGAAAATTATCGGCCGAAAATGGTTAAAAAGGCCCTTTCGGCCGAAAGGGTTCTAGCACCGAAAAAATATCACCGAATGTCAGAGAACAGGGTTACGTTGGTAAGCTAACGTGTTGTTGTGATGACGTAATCAAAACGCGGCGACAAGCACGGCGGCGACCATGCTCGCGGCTGGCTCACAGCCAACATGTCTGGCGCTTGGAGATATTTAAAAATATCAGAGAAAGAGGCGCGGATTGCGATTTGTAAAACGTGTTCAGCTGACATTTCTCGAGGGGGTGTAACTGCAAAGACTTTCACCACTTCGGGATTACTCCACCACTTGAAATCAAAACACCCGGACAAATATGCGGAGTAAGATCAAATCACAAGCACTGACAGCGAGAGACTGTTCAGCGCTGCCTCTCATGTGCTTGATGAGAAGAGGAACAGACTTATGGCTGATAAATCAGAGAAGCTAATGTTCATTAAAAAGAACCTCCCACTTTTCCTTAATAAGTAGACAAGGCTGGCTTATCATAAGCTTATCTAGTTCTACATGCCTACTCTATACCCACTTTCCTGAACAATTTTCATTGTGAGTTATAATTCACCATCTCAGGTTATCATTAGGGGGAAATGACAGCAGCACAGTGTTCAATATATTGTACTTTCGGTATCTAAATGATACAATGTTGTTTACATTGCTCATGAGGACAGACCACCTTATTTGCAGATTCTTGAAATTGTAATTTAATTTGTAATTGATTGTGAATTTTGTATCCAGTTTTCACTTTATGTATCTTTCTACAATGTTTACTACTTTGCTTATGAGGACAGACAGCCTTATTTACAGATTCTTGAAATTGAATTGTAATTTCATTTGTAAATAGTTACATTCATGTGGATGTATCCAGTTTGCACATTTGTATGCATGCACTTATAGGTGCATTTGTTGTTGTTGAAGGCCTGGCTGTTACAGTCTTTATTTACACTATTTTGTTGTATGCCTACTGGTCTAGATGTTTATGCAGTTTTAAAACACCTTGGCTTTGTTCTGAATGCACTTTGTTGTAGTTATCCTACAGAGAAAAGAAAATGCACTTGACTTGGATTAATGTACTGTATGCATTCAAAAGTGCTGAATAAATGTTTTATGGACCCATAATAGTGATTATTATTTAAGTTAAGTTTTGCCATAATCATGTCTTTTTCCATAATCAGGTAGCTGAACAACATTGGTAAAAAATGTATACATATTTCTATTAATCATTTTCGGCCTTTCGGCATTCGGTTTTCGGCCAACTGTTTCCTATTTTCGGTATCGGTTTCGGCCAAGAATTTCCCATTCGGTGCACCCCTAGAAAATGTAGTTTACTAAATAAAAACTATGCCAAAATCTCTCTTTACTTTCGTTGACGAAAAATTAGGAGACGAAATATTATCAAAGATAACGTTACATTTCTGATAGTCATTTTTCTCCCAGCAGTTCCATTTCCGGTGCTGCGGCAGGGCAGCAGCTGTGTGTCTGTGCTGGGTGCGGCGGTACATTTGAATTACACCGGGCAGCGGCACACTGTGAACTGTCAAGAAGACTCGGGTCTAACTCATGGTCTAACTAACCTTATTTAACAGAAAATAAAATGGCAACAACAGGGCTTGGGAGCAGTGGTCGCACTTGCGTTAACCGAATATCCCCCCCATCAGCGCGAGTGAGTGATAAATTGTGCACTCGACGGGTAATAATGGATTATGACGGAAATGTTACGATCCTGTCCGTCAAAATGACTGACAACGAAAAAGTCTAAAGCCACCACTGCTTGGGAGAAAGAAACAATGTGACATTTGGGCCCATTTTCGCTACAATAAGGCGGAGAAAAAAAGCGAATGCATTGTTTCATCAGAAGGGAAGAAATGTGGCCATAACACAGCTGGTAAAAACACCGCAAACCTGACCAGATACTCTCTGCAAAGCTGCATTCTTAATCATCCAACCTGTGTTTTTCATCAAATAAGGACAAGATATAATCTTATTTATTTATATATACTAAAATGACAAATTATTGGTTTTGGCTAGACTAGTTTGACTGAAATGTTCTATATAATCTGATGACTAAAAAAACAGTTTTCATTGACAACAAGTAGACTAAAATAATTAGTTTTCTTTGACTAAAATGCTCAGACTTTTAGTCGACTAAAACTTGACTAAATAAAAACAGGATGAAGGTAACTAAATATGACTAAAACTAAAAAGGAAATTTAACAAAGGACTAAGACTAAAAATAAATTAAAAAAATAGCTGACGAAATTAACACTACTGTGCATGTTCTTTGTTGTGGAAACATGTTAACATTACTGCAAAGAACAAACTATAGGAACTCTTCGTAATAAAGTAAAAAGTCACACAAATATAACATAACGTTTACCGTGCCATATCTTGCTATGGGTATCCCATCTGCATGTGCTGTTTTTTCAAGTTGAAAGTGTAACTGAGATCTGCCAAATGTCTCTTAGCCGTTAATATATAAATGTAGCTCTTTGTGTACCTTCAACATTTTGCACAGGTAAATGTATAATTTAATCTACACAATTTTTTATAAGGAGCCAAACTAAATTGCTAATTTTAATCACAGCACAAATCAAATATCTTGCTTTAAGTTTTGCACTTGTTATGGATTTGCCAAATGCTAATTTATCTGAAATACTGGCCATCCTGTCTCTAGGTGAAGATGAGGCCCCGGAGAAAGACGACATAATTGCCAAGGAAGGGAATGATCAACCACACAAGAAAAACAAGAAGCACAGAAAACACAAGAGCAAGAAGAAGAAGAAGAAGAGAAAGGGGGAAAAGGAGAGCAGTTCAGAATCTGGTGCTGAGTCAGATGTAGAACCAACATTACCACAGAAGCCCCTCAGAAACACCAGAGCCAGGTCTGTTATTTAAGATATTACATGTTTTATATTCTGTGTAATTGTCTAGAATATGGTTTAAAAAAAAAAAAAATGCCCTGTATTTTCTAGGGAGATTTGTCTTAGAAAAGCCACCAATCTCATTCATTGGAGTTATTTTTTGCCTAAATAAGATTTTTAGATCCCAAAACTATAAAGTAGAATCCTATTAATTTGTGATAAGCATTTTTATAATTAACAACTAAGAAAACCATAAAACGTTTCATTTTCTTTGTTTTTGCAGTGCCAGAATAGCAGCAGCTGCAGGAGTTGGAGGCCAAGATGGGCTAAAGGAGGAGGGCAAAAAGGATGTAATTACAGGTAGGAGTCCTTGACACAACCTCATTCAATTATTTTTGTTTTTTCATAATATTTTTTATAAAAAATAAAAATGTTCTTGTAGCACGTGCAGACATGGAGGGAGATGCAAAATCCAAGAAACACAAAAGACATGCTGCAAAAAAGAAGAAAAAGAAGAGAAGGAAGGATGAAAAGCAGGAGAAAAAATCCCCATCTCGATCCCCATCTGAAAGCAGCTCAGCTTCAGGCTCTGAGTCTGAAGGTGAAGGAGAGAAAGTTGCTGCTGATGTTAAATACTCTCCAGCTACAGCATCTGACCTGCAAGAACCAATGGCCAAACTGGTTTCAAAAAGCAAACGAGGGGAAAAACCTGAATCAATTGGAGTGAAGAAAGAGGAGTTATCAGGGATGGATGTGTCCCCATCGGCAGGGAAGGACTCGAGCAACAATATATCAGATATGAGTGTACGGTCACCCTCCGCATGCCACGATGATATTACCCAGACAGCGACTGTTCAGGTTAAGATCGAGGGTAGTCATGCTGATGGTACATTCAGCCATGCACATGAACTTCCTGACATTATCCCTAAACAGGAAGGTGCCACTCCAAGAGATGACCCAAGCCCGAAAGAGCAGTCCAACTCAGTTCAGAAGACAAGGGACAGGGATGGCATTTCCTCTAGGTCTCCTTCTCCTTCCAGGGACCTAGATATTAAGAGGTTGGGGTCAGGTCATAGTCGTTCACCAACACCTACTCCTATTAGGGAGCAGGCTGATGGGCAAACAACAGCAGCAGCGACTGCAATGAAAGAAAGGTCAAGAACTCATTCCAGATCAACCTCTAAGGAAAAACGGTCCATAACTCCTCTAAAGACTCGGCAGCCGTCCCAATCTCAGTCCCCTAAATCTAAGAGGAAGTCAATCTCTCCCAAGAGAGCAGCCCGCCAGTCCCGGTCTACCTCTCGCTCCGTCACCCCGAAAAAGAAGGTGTCAAAATCTCCAAGGAAGTCCAAGTCCCCTAAACGTCGGAGGAGTTCATTGTCTGTTTCTCCAAAGCGACGCAGAAGTTCTCACTCACCTAAAAGAAAGGTGTCCCGATCCCCTAAACGGGGTGGGCGCAGGTCCCCCTCTCTATCCCGATCTCCAAAGAGAAATCAGAGGTCCGAGTCACGTTCCCGTGGAGCAAGGCACTCCAGGGCCCGCTCACCTAGGCGAGGTGGTGCAGTTGGCAGACGTTCAAAGTCGCGTTCCGTCACGAGAACTCGTCGGTCAACTTCTAGATCAAGACGCCCTGTTCGTCGCTCCAGAACACGTTCACCGGGAAGACGTGCAGGAGGTAGGCGCTCGAAAAGTCGATCCTTATCTCGGCGAAAGAGGTCACCACCCCCTAGAACCCGCCGATCACGCTCCCGTTCGACCCGCAAAAGCAAGCGCGCTCGGTCAAGATCCGTTGTAGTCCTTAAGCCCGGTCGACGTTCAAGATCCAAGAGTCCCCGCAAACAGACCAAATCCCAAACACCTCCCTCTCGGAGGCGCTCCCGTTCCCCTGCCAGGAGAAATCGTTCACCACCAAGGTCTGGCAAGCGCTCCAAATCTCGCTCGTTGTCTCGAAGGCATCAGTCAAAGTCAAGCTCACCAGTACCTATCAAGAATAAGTCCAAATCTCCTAGGAAGGGTGGAAGAAGGTCAACGTCTAAATCCGCCTCAGCAGACTTGAGCAGATCTAGGTCCAGGTCTAAGTCCAGTAATGGGGGGTCTGACAACTCACCAGCCAGATCTGCATCTTCCTCTCCTGTCAAAGAGATAAAGCCTTCCTCTCCTGAGTCAGAGCAGACAGAAACTGAAGGATTTTCTGCCACAGCAGGTCAGAGTCTTTTCCTTGCTTTGTTTAAAATGAAAATTGACGTTGTTCCTAAAATTGCTCTTCACTTGGTTACCAAGAGTGTGAGCCTACTGTTGTAAAAAAAAGTTAAATTCACTTCTATTCTGCAGGAAGAGGCACATGTTATTTGCATGTTCATTTGACTTGATCCCACAGGATTTAGGAGAATCAGAATTGCTAGATATCATCTTGCACTTTGTTTGCTCAGTTTACCAATCAGTAAATTATTATTTAATACTGGTAGTGTAAACAGATATTTAAGTATAGATATCTGCAAAGCAGGATCTCATACCCTCAGTTACTTGTTTTTCTGGTTCCTTAAAATGTTCTAACATGTCTTAATATACCATGTAGGTGCTTGGAAACCAATGCCCTCAGCAGCTGCCTCCATCCCCCAGGCTGAGAGTCCCTCAAATGCGTTGCAGGAATTAATTCAGATGTTTTCTCCGAACCACGACAAGGAACAGATAGAGGATGCCAGCTCATCCAATGAACAAGATGTTTCCAAGTCCAGATCTGGATCTCGAGAACCCGGCAATGCCGCAGACGTGTGCGAGCTTTCAGAAGGTTCAGATGTAGAAGCGGGTTCTTCCTCTCCAGTTAAGCAAAAGTCACCCTCACCTAAGGATTGCAGAAAACTTCGCTCAACTTCTTCACCCCGACGATCAGCATCCAAGTCTAAATCCCGAAGGAGGCAGTCTAGGTTTGTTGTGTGTGTGAATGTTTATATGTGCCCGTCCCATATATCAAATCCAAGTTCTCTTGAGTTCTTAAAGAGATCAATATGTAATATCTTTCTAGAGCTTAGTAATTATTGTTTAAAGACCTTATAAAATTATATTGGAAAGGCATCTTATTGCAGACCCAATGCTAAGCCAACTTTGTAGATGTAATTAAAAGGTTCAGATGATGCATATGCTTAATTACTTATCAGTCTTATCATTCCCGTGTTCTCAGGTCCAAGTCTCCTGTTAGGAAAAGAGATTCTGTCTCTCCGTCAGAAAGAAAGAAACGGCGTTCCAAGTCTCGGAGTCCCACTCGGCGGCGGAGGTCACGCTCTACCGGGCGGCGCAAGCAATCACACTCCAAGACACGGACCAGAATTCGCCGCTCCAAGTCTCGATCGCCAACCAGAAAGCGGCGTTCCCGCTCACCCAATGCCCGTGGGAGAAGGAGGTCCAAGTCCGCAGACAGAAGCAAGCGATCCAAGAGCCGCTCCACAGGCCGGAGGAAAAGGTCGGTGGACAGAAGCAGGCGTTCAAGGTCTCGCTCTTCTGATCGCAGAAGAAGGTCTAGGTCGAGGGGCCGAGGGAGGCGCCCGGTGTTTCGAAGTCGTTCATTTGATAGGCGAGACAGGTGGAAAAGGGAACCCAGCCACTCTCCAGTTCTAATTCTCCGCAAGCAGCGCCGCTCAGGGTCCCGTACACGACGCAGCACCAGCAAGACTCCTCCACGCCTCACTGACCTGGGTAAATAACTTTTAATAGTATCTATGAGAATCACACATTACATTTATCATTTATTCATGGTCCAATTTTTGTACAATATTTCTAAAGGTTTACACTGCTTGTATGCTTAACTCTATTTATTTTACTTATCTATAACATTTTGCATTACCCCCTCCTCTCTTTCTTTTAGATAAGGATCAATTACTGGAGATAGCCAAAGCTAATGCTGCTGCCATGTGTGCTAAGGCGGGGGTGCCCATTCCTGAGAGTCTTCGGCCGAAAGCCATCCTCCAGCTTCCTCTACCCACTCCATCTCCCACCCCCCTCTCCTTACCGCTACCCTTACCTCTCTCAATGGGCATGGGAATGTCCAATATGTCAAACATGGGTCAGATGGGGATACCCAATATGCATGGAATGCCCAACATGTCAAACATCACCATGTCTGCCGCTATGGCAAGCATGACAGCAGCTACTATGACCGCTGCCTTGACCAATATGGGTGCCCTGGCAGCTATGCCTCCCCTTGCCCCGCTCCCTACCATCACTAACAAGCCTCCCCCATGTCTTGCCCCTCCACAACCAACCCTTAACATGGACCACATTGTGGAAGCAAAGAGGAAGGTCACTCAGCAAGCTAACATTCACACCATCAAGGAGCTTACTGAGGTGAGTGGGGGCTGTATTTGTGTTTATTATTGAACACTGATTGATTATACTTTTGTAGTAATAATATTCACATGAAAGAATATTGAAGGAAGTCCTGTGGGTCTGTTATTTTTGGTTGTTTAATTGCACAGTTGTGTTAAGTAAGAGTAACTGATTTTTTTTGTGTGTGATTTTGTAGAAGTGTAAGATGATTGCAAACAGCAAGGAGGAGATGGCCATTGCTAGACCCCATGTCTCGGATGACGAAAGCTAAAACCGCAAAGCTTTCAAGGTAACATTTTCAAAGTGAATTCTTCCAGTTCTTTGCCTGTGACCTTGTCTTTGTATTCTATTCAATCCATTTTGGTCATTTTTATAATCACTTGTGCTCTGCATATTAAATAGACACGTTTTAGTTATAAGGAAATAAAATGTTCTATGAAGACATTAAATGGTGACCTAACTTGACCCTTTCTTTCTCATTGTCTGCACACAGCCAGTACCCTCGACCGAAGGAAAATATAACAAATGCTTATAAAGGACGACTTACCTTCAAACAGTTCTCATTGGCAGCCAGCTGCCCTGACTGAGCCTCATACACCAAGAAGAAGAAAAGTACCCATGTTGTCACAATTACAATATAGGCGCGCCGTCACCAGCCACTGCCCCACCCAGATCCCCAGTTTGTTTCCGCTTGTGTGAGAGAGAAAGACCCAGACTCATCTGTGAGACCACTGAGTTAACTGGACACACTGACATGTTGTATGACTGCATAGTGAGTCTGTATGTGTGAATTGTTAGTCCTGTTTGTGTATATAGTGACTTTCACCACCTCAGTGTTGCTGCTCATTTAAGCGGTCACTAACTAAAGGGGAAACAAACCAAACTAACTAGTGGCGCAAGTGTTTTTGTATAAGATTAGTTTCTCTAAATGTATTTTACTTTTATGCTTTCTTAAATAATTGTGTTCAGTGGGGACTGCTTCCTTGTTCTTCTGCATTCCCCTCAGCTATCTCTAGTCGCTGGTTTTATAACAGAATAATGCAGAGGAAGTGTTGCTAGATCCCCACATGTGTTTTCAAAAGCCTGAGTCTCCAGGCCAACAGATTGACAACATGTTGTGAATCCTTGTACAGGGCGTCGGATCTGATTATTTTTGAAGGAATGGAACAATTGAATTTATTGGCTGTAAAGAAGATTTGAATTCATCATCTTCATTTACAACACAGAATTGATTCGGTTTGCACTGCCCTGGGTGTGATTTTCGTTTCCTCTATTTTTAATGGCAACAACCTAATCTTTGATCTCTTGAGTGTTTCATTTGGGCTTTGTTGGTATTGTTTTTTACTTAGAAAAATGGTTTGCTGTATATTCAAATGGACATTTCATCTGCCACTTGTAACAACAATTTCCTAACATGCAGTGTTGTGTATTTTTGCACAGCAATATTATATATGACATGATTTAAGATGCACAAAAAGATGCCATGATAGCGTTTTAACGACCTTTAGTCAAGGGCAAACATTTGAAAGGTCTGTATTTCTGTCATTTGTTATCTGGTTTTGATTTGAAAGCAATGCTGCTTGATAGTGGTCTTGGAGATCCCAGATATTTGGACTTTGCCAACAGAACCGAACCTCCAATTAATCCCAAATCAAGATCACAACTAAGATTAGATTGACTAGACAATGTCTTGTTTTCTGACGAGAAACCAGATGGGTTAAATGGCACTTCCCTTACACTTTTTTTCCCTTTCTAGTTCACACAGTGATTTAATAAATGATAAACAATAGGCTATGTTTTATAATTAAAACATGGTTAATATCAGTGGCTTTTTAAACAGGCACACATTGTAATTCCTGCATCTGGGGTTATAGAGTTGAATGTATGTAGTTGAGCCTATCCCAAACTGAACCATTGTTTAAATTCCTTATGTATTAGACAATCAGGTTATTTGTCTCAATGCTTTTTGAAAGAAAAAAGAAGATTTTCAATGTGCAAACATAATGAGAATCTCCCCTTACCAGCCGTTTTTATTGACACCTCAAACTCATTTAATATCTGCTTTACTTCTGAATGTTTTTGACTGGCTTCTAGTAGATCTTCTGCATCGGGGTGAACTGGGTCCATGTTTCACAAAATGCTTTTGTCCCATCAGATACCTGAAGAACAAAGACAAACTAGGCGCTTTTGGGAAAAATGTCAGGGATTAAGTTTTAAAGAATCTTCCACTCATTTTCATTGGAGAGGGAAATAATTCTTTATTATTCTTCTGTGTGGACCTCCCACGCCCAGGGCTGGTAAACTGTGGTAGATAATCTGTATTACTTTTTTGTCAAACTGTAACTTTACTGACTGTACCAAAATCGTTTTTGAGCTGTTGAATTGATTCCCTGAGGTAATCTTTAGCTATTTTAGGACCGAACATAAGAATAAAACGCATTTTAGGATTCTTTTTTTTGGCGGGGGGGTTCATTTGAATACGACATTGCCTGCATTGTACATATGTGTTGATGATTATTAAAAACCTCAATGATCTGTATAGACATGTGTATGCTGTGTTCACTTAGTCAGTCTTATCATATAAGACTGAATATCACTTGGAGCCAGAAAGACTTTTTTAAAACAGTTTTTCAATCAAATCAAGTCTAAGAATATTAAGCTTTTTATCTGTTAAAGCTAAAATGTTTATCAAAAATCTCACCCCATTTTTATGAGAGCTGTTTTTCCAAATGACCTGCCAATGAACACACATTTCTAAATTATCTTAATCAAAATAACTAGCTGAGCTCGCTGACAACATAAGTTACTTCTCCAAACTCTTTCAATGACGAGTCCATTTCATGATCAAACTGTTAATAATTCTCAATCCACATGGAGGTGTAAAGTAGATTGTGTGTCACAGTGCATGAGTTTCCTTGGTTTAAAATTAGACTGCGCTGCCAGGTGTGAATGGGGTCATAGAATAAATGTAAAGTGCAGTGACATTGGCCCGGTTATGCATTGCTCAGCAGTGAGCGAGCAGCTTTCAGTTCTATAATTGAAAGCCTTCACAGCGGAGATGGAGCCCAACAGCACAACCTGACTGTACAATTTATTGATTTGCAAGACTGCTTGCGCGTGGGCAGTTTGTGTGTTGGCCTCGCTGAAAGAAAGAGAAGATAGATACATATAAATACATGTTTTTATATGAGTGTTTGAAGTGGACTGATGCCAGCATCTAATTTTCTGTGTGCTGGGATAAGTAGAAAATCCTTTCAGAAAATGTTGGAGCCAGAACGTCTTGTAGTTATGAAACCATCCTACAAGTGGTGCACTTTCCCTTTGTTTCAAGTGTAATTTTATTATGCAGGTACGAGTTAAATGAAGGAATTTTGGATCCTCTCCATCAACACAAGTTCTCTTTAAATCCCTATTACTTAAAGCTCCAAAAGAATTTTAAGGAGCAGAGGTAAAGTATAAAGGACTTTGACACATGAAATAACCCTCAGGAATCAATAATGTATATCTACTTCTAAACACTTTATATTCAGGTTATAAATGTCTGATTTACTCTGATGGTAACCAGGGCGGTCTTGATGAAGAATGCTTAAAAGGCTTTTAATCTGTGGATTTGCTGACTGACCAGGGTAAAAAGGTCGTTTCTGCCTCAGTCTTCATCATGGGGTTTAGTACATTTACATAACAAATATAGTCAATATATGTTTAAAGGTCTTTCAAGAGTTTTGACAGTGATTGACACTTTTTCGTTCATATTGCTGTTGAAACCAGGTTAAGATTGAATTGTTAGCTTTCTGCCGATAGTTTTTCTCTTTAAGATTTAACAAGTAGGAAGGTCACATTCATTGTTTTTATTTCCCACATTATCTTAAAGTCTCTTGTTGAAATGAAAGGCAAGCAATCTGTAGCTGCAACATATTTATTTGGGAAAGGTAAATGCATGTGTCTCTGCATGACAAGTGATTAGCATGCATGTCTGAAGTTGTGTCATCTCACAAATATAACGTTAACTTGTACAGTAGTATATGGGAAAGTAAGGGGCTATGCATAAGTTATTGGGTTGCGGATACATTGAATCTAGTGTAAAACAAAGTAATACATATTTTTTAGGGTTGGTTTGCCTGGCTGAAGTTCTGGGGGCTGAGATGCAAAATGGCTAGCAGAGGTTAATGCACATCTGAATGAAGAAACATACACCAAAGATGTCACCTGATGTCAACAATGTCAAATGTCTTCATAGAAAATACATTTTGTATTCAACTCCCAGTTTCCAATATTATTTTCCTAATAAGGGTTACTATGTGTGAGTAAGGGTCTGAACCAACTGCAATCTCTGAAAGAGTAACTGTTTACATATTCTGAGCCAATTGCTGTCATTTCATCTGTGGACTGCAATTACATTAATCAGTAATTACTGGGACATGCCTTCCGTTCCTGTCTGTGTGGTGTGTGCAGTTGTTTACACACAGCAGTCCCGTTTGCATGTATAAGTATGAGGGTTGCATACTGAGGAGTTAGTGAGTCATTGGTTTTTGCATATCAATGGCTGTCAGTCGATGGATGGCTGAGTGCTTTGCAACGACCACCCAGTCCAAGCACTCTACCCACTCTGTCAGGCTGCCAGGAAAGGAGGTCACATACACAAGTGTCCTCTCATTCCCTTTGCTTTCCATTTTCATAACACACTTTTCTCTCACAACATTGCTCCAGAGGCCACTCATATACACATGCACAGGCACACTCACACTGGATAAGCCGATGAATTCAGGCCATGGTGGAGTTCTGGATCGGAGAGGAACTTGTTTCACTACAATGTGAGACAGACTAACGAAGACAACAGAGACAGCGAAGAGAAAGGCAGAAAAGAGGATTCGAGAGAAAAGACAGGCACGACGAGATAAAAGCTGGCAGAGTGAAAGGCGGGGGGGGGTTGCTGAGAACAAAAGAGAAAATAAGATGCCTAATTTTACTGACGAGGATGTGGAGCACTGTAGACAGCGTAACTGTGCCTGTGAGGGTCTATGTACTGGTCGGAGGAGTAGAATAAAGGTTGTGACTTTGCCTGTACTTGTCGGTTCATTGTTCTGTCAAAACTGTGTGTGTGCACATTTCAGCTAAAGTGTTTGTGTGTCAATGTCCTCCACAGGACAGAGTTATACCAAACCAAAGTTGTATGGAAGCAGAAGATCCTGCACCCTGTAACAATATATGTTAACATCCACGTCTGCATGATTGAAGACACACATGTTGCATACATGCATGCATTTTTAATGAGAGCAGTGGAAAGGAGCAACTATAGATCTTAATTTATAGATGAGTGAAGTTAACCCAATTGAAATATTCATGCAAAATGAAAATTACATTTCTAAATATTCTTTTCATTTTACATTCCAGATTGAACATTTAAATATTTATACGTATGCACCTTCGTAAAGCATATTAAAATGTTTGAACTTCCTACTATATGGTTAGTATTCAAATCACAATTCATATTAGAAGGCTCAACTGCTAATAATCTGATATTTAAAATCTGAGAAATACTCAGTTATAGTGTACAATATTTAAGTTATATTAACTGCACGCTTCCATATAACTGCATGACTTTCAATATGTTACTGGAAGACTTTAATTTGTAACTTTTGCAGAGCTCATTTAGGATGCCTGATGCCATTTTGTTCTTATACTTTGTACAGAAGTGATATCTCAAAAGGTTCCCTATTTGACCTTTAATGAAACAAGACTTCTCAGAACAAAATGACCAAAAATAACTCGTCTACCCATAAACATCAGAAAACAGTGAAGTATGCAGGCATAAGGTTGCCCTGCTGTGTAGCAGAGACAACATTTTCTTAAACCATATAAACATATTATCTTATTTCATAATCAATTTAGAGATGCTGTTTTGAAATGTTGCCCCTAGTCATTTTAGCTGGACTTGAGTCATCAAACACCCTCCACTGGGGCGGAGGAGACGCTGGCCGCTGTCGCAGAACTGACCTATGAAGTCAGGCGCAAAGACGGATGCTTCCTGACTTTAGCACGCGTTAGTGTGAATGATGATAACATTGAAGTAGTACAGTATAGTTTGTGTGTGTGTATGTGTGTGTCTGGCTGAATAGACTCAATGTGATTCATTTCTATAGGGAGAGCGTGTGTGAGTCAGAGATCATAATGTGTGTGTGTAAGGTTGTGTGTTTTTTTTATTCAACAAACACAGCAAGGTTGTGTGCACATGTCCTATTTGTCGCTCTCCATCTCTCTGTGTGTGTGTGTGTGTGTGTGTGTGTGTGTGTGTGTGTGTGTGTGTGTGTGTGTGTGTGTGTGTGTGTGTGTGTGTGTGTGTGTGTGTGTGTGAGCATGCATGTGCTTCAGGAGGAACAACATGAGCAGCTGCCATCTCATGTTGGTGCTTTGACAGTTACCTGCATGTGTTTCCATCCCACGACTACAATATTCATGTGTTAGATATACATACGAAACTGGCTGCCAATAAAACGCCTGTTACGTAAGAAAAACAGCTATATTAATTAGTGTTTGTTAGCGTTTTAGATCAAGGAGGAAAGGTTGTAAGTCTACAGGCTGCTACAACAATATTGAACAATGTAAGAGTAGATGACGGGGACTCCTTCTTCCGCAATTAAATATCCAGGTTTCACATCTTCCACACCTGCAACAGGCTAATCAAATATTGAAATCCGCAACTGGCTGATCAAATATTCATACTTGCCACAGGGCTGCTCAGTCCTCACATTAGTTAGTTGAGTGGTCCCTGCTGCCGACTGCAGGATCACTAGTCTATTCCTGGAAAAACTGGAGTTATCTTAAATTATAAACATGATCATTCAGTAGTCAGCCCTTACAGTTGTGGCAAATGTAATGTTTTTTTCTTCCCTAATACATTATGTCTATTTTTCATTTCATCAAAAGAGATGACATACATTTAATAAACATTTCAGTCTTTTGATCACCTTGATTTTTCTTCACATGCAGACTACTTGCTTGGGCCTTCATATCACATACATCCCAGCCTATAACATAAATTTAACATCTTCACATTTGTTCTAGTTATTTACATGTGAACTGAAGGACTCCTAGGGGAGTGTCACAAGCTGATGTGCAGGGTAGCATGGGAGAAAAAAGATATCGTGCTGACATAATTAATTATCTTCCTTCAAAATATAACATGAATCAAAGAAACCAAATATCCTTCCCATTGCTCACAATAGTGGTGATGCTCTTTAAAAACAAATTCTCTCTCATTCCAGTCACATATAATGCATGAGAGCCCGCCTTCTCTTCAAACTGGCCAATCAGGTAGAATAGAATAGAGTCAAGAATTTTAACAAATATTAATTGTTTTTCTCCACCTTACTATTCCAACAAGGCCTCATTTCATTTGTTGAAATAAATACTGTACCCTCCAAACCATAACATACATTGTACATCATTCAGTATTTACCTTAATTAGCCACCATGACATCACACATAATTTAACCAATCCCATCTGAGACTTCACCTACTCATACACCATGTAAGGACCTCTGTGGCGGTGACCTGATTCCTCTAGAATACCAGCACAAATGGCTTCCACAAAGGACTCAAATTGAGGATCTGGTCATGAGTTTCACAATCTTCACTTCATTAAAATGCTTAGTATGTTTATTTGCCTTTGGGAAATGATATTAGAAACAATAAATATAAGAAGCTGTGAAGACATTTCTTAATTTCTTAGAAGAAATAGCAAGTTGTTAGTAAGCAAGGAGAGCTCTTTTATATATAAAGTCACATATTACTCTTTTACAGGTATACACCAAACAGCACCCATAACTGTCATGGGTGTCTTGCTAGTTGCAGGCTTCTTGGAAAGCTTTTATGGTAATTTGACACCCAACGCTGACTGCGTACGTACACATTAATCTTGTAAAGGAGACAATGTTACAAGAATACAGTTGGTGGCAAAGGTACCGAAGGGTTTTGTACGTGCAGCAGAATTGTCTCCTCACTATCCCTGCGCTTTTCTCAACGCACTGCACTTAGCACATTTTATTTACTGTGTGCAAGGTGTTAAACGCTGACTCACTATCACCAACAGCAACAAACATTTGGACTCGGCGGCTGTCCCAAGACTTTTACCTCTTACTGTACTTAGCCTATACACATTTTTATACATGACAGCTATTTTTAAGTTAACTTACTTGTTCCACGCCAAGAAATGTATGTTTTACCCCGATGTTGCATGCATTAATTATGGCTCCCATGCAAAATGGATTAGATCTGCGACTTCATTGAGTGGCTGAGGCAGTTGTAGAGTTCATGACCCACATGACTTTACCTCCTATACTCCTATCCTATCCATACGATGGAGTCCACCTTCACCCCCACCAAGATTAGGAAAATAACTGGAAATGTATGACATTATGCCCCTCATTTTCTTTTGCTTTGGTTTGTGAATATTAACACCCCTTATCAGAAAGTGACCATCTCAGTGCTGCTGAGACCAAGGACAGTCGTTTAATATCAGACAATGGTGGTATATGGATATTTTTTATTTTAATCTTACAGATCATATTCTGTTAATGTTTTTGCTGTATCAAATAAGTAGTATAACAGTATTTTAAATGTTGATAGAGACAGTAAAACATAAAGAACCGCTCCTATGTCCATTTTAAATCCCTTAAATGTAAGTCATTGTTTAACATTGTTCTGTATTACAGAGAGGACAGGAAGTCTGATGTGATTGTTTTGGTTATTCTTCTATTTTCCTGTGGGACATGTTTGACTTTGAGAATTGGCTTGTCGTCTGCAATACCACTTTTGAATGCTTGTTGTACGAAAACAATCACTCCTATTTGTTTTAATTTGCAAACTAATAGAGATTCATATCTCAAGTGTTTCCTTTACGGGATTTGCCAGAAAAGATGCATTGGTATGCATCACAAATTAATTATCTAGAGAAGACAAGTTTAACATTTCATTTGATGCTGTCACATCACTGGATGCAAACTTGAACTAAAGAGACAAAATTGGCTCCATGTCCTATTGATGCTGGAATTTGTTCATATTTTATCATATTCATGCATTATGCAGTAGAGTAGACCAAAGTCCTCTCTGTAGTCAAAATGGCTACAGATCCACCACAGTTTGAATAAGGAGACATGATATGGGACATGTTTGGTCAGTGGGTTTTTACACAAGTGAAGACGTTTAGCCCCAGGCTTTTATTTGAGGGCTCTCATCAGTATCTGTGAAAAGAATGCTTCGCTTAAGAGGTCGTTATCGACCTTGTTTGCCTCTAAAGTGTTGTTCTTATTAGCAACCTGAAAAACAATCGCATGGCAAATTGACTCAGTGTGGTGCAGCACGTATGATACCAGTGGGATCTCTTCTACTGCCTCTCATTTTAAATATATTTGTTCTACTTTATATTCTGCATATCCTCTTCTGCATCTTCTTATCTTTCTTTCCTTCACACTTGTGTGCCTCTATGCACACTTTAAAGCTTCTGCCTCTTTTCCATAGTTTATTTCTGAGACTCTTTATTTTCATGAATTTGGATGGTACTTTATTGCCAGAGCTGCTACACCATTTCATCCACTTATTTTAACTTTTTTACACTGATGTGTGCATCCGTCTGTATATGTATCATGTATCTTCCTTTTATAATCAGTTTTTGTTCTTCTTCCTTTGTTCACTATTTCCCTACTAGTACTATTTAAACGTCCTGTATTTGCACTGAGACTTAGACTGTCACATTGGTAGAAACCCATTGTGAAACCCCCTCTTTATGCAAATGATGGATCATTTGAACAGAAAATCTAATAGCAGCGTACTTTATATGCTCCATGTAGAACCCATGTGAGGAATTTTCTCCCATCAGGTATAATTATTATTGCCTTAGCAGCTGCTTTTTGTGATTCATTAATCAACATTTCTTCATAGCGAGCCAATAAATAAAAGGATGAAGCAGATGGCACAAAAAGTGGTTGAATTGTAAATTGCATTTTTTAATTCTACACTGTATAACCTATGCTAAATGTTACTTTTAAGTAGATTTGGTGAATTTCAAATTATCCTACAAACAAACATCATTTAAAGGTGCAACAAAGTGCATTGTTATATATTTGGATATTGTCCTGACTTTGTACCTCTGTGTGTATAAATAGGTATGAGCTTTTTTCTCTCCACATGTCCGCAGAAGAGCAGGACATGCAAAGAGCCATTTAGTACATTACATGCATATTGCATTTTTTAAATCTCTGCACCGCGTAAGCATGTTTTGAGTGAACTTGTGACGGTTCTCCTGAATGTTTTTTGTGGGTGTTGGTGTGTGTGTGTGTGTGTGTGTGTGTGTGTGTGTGTGTGTTGGAAGGGAATTTCAGGTCTCTAATAGGGTTGCCGTAGAAACATCAGTGGTTTTGATAGAGGCAGTGCTCATGGCCACATTGGAGATGATCAACCTTTGGACAAAAAAGGGCCCGCCAGCCTCGTTTACTTCAGTGCCAGTTTTGCTCAGAGCGTGCTTGGTTTGCACCCAATCACACACACTCACTCACTCACACACAAACCAATACATTAAACCGAGGTCATCAGCCAGTAGCATCGATTGCAGAGCTTCCCCAGAAAGGTCCTGAACACAAACCTGGTTTAAGATTTCTTCTTTAAAACCAGGGCTTGTCTTTTTTCTGGCGATATATGAGTCAACTAGTCACATACTTTAAACCCTCTAATTTGCACATGTAATATCAAAGGATTTTGGTAGGTTTTGGTACTGTTATTGTTCAGAGCTATACAAATCATGGCTACTAAAAACAATGCTTGAGAGCAGGTTTCAGTCAGTTGTTGAAAATATGCGATTTACATGTTTATTATGATGCTTGCTATGCATGATTACTTTTGTAACCTCCCAGACAATCACAAGGACCTCACAAAGCTCCACCCTCCTTGATGAAATCAATCACTGAACTAAGCAGGAATACTAATGAGAAGTCTATCTCTTAACAAGAATCTAAATTATAACAGTAATTCTGTTGTAATACTGCTTAAGTAAACACACCAGGAGGTGCACAGCTTCTGCATAAACTCATTCTGATTTGACAAATTGGACTTGATACACTGTTTTAAACACTGTTTTAAACAGAGACTCACGCACAGCCACCACTCAAAGCTGACAGAGGGATCACTGAGACAGGGGGGGGGGGGGATTTTCAAGTTAAGCAACAGGATTTCACCAGCACTCCTAAAGGCTTTGTCGCCTCACAGTGCCCATAGGTCTCTTGATTGAACAGCTGCCGTATCAATTCGGGGGCCAAAGCGGTGGCTATTTGTAGCTCAGAGGTACCTTCAGCAATATATCTCCTGTCACAGATAAAGAAGAAGACACATGTACACGTAACACAGCCATGAACGAAGCCTCCTCACATTAAGATCACTGATTCAATCCAGTGTGCTTGCTAGATCGACTGAAGCTTTTACTCACACACATTTGTGGCTACACATATAAATATTTTGAAATGCATATGGTCCCGTCCCTGAGCGATCAGAGCTTATTTTTCTATTTGATTTGAGATGACAGCAGGAAGCGCCTTTAGGCCTGCGATACTTGGACATCAATTTCAGGCACTGTGGATTTACATGGGCAGTATTTCTGCTACACGCTGGGGAAAAAGCTAAATGATTAATGTTGGGCTATGAGGTGTAAAATATAATATGAAAATATGCTGGGCTAGGCTGCAGGTGTGACAGAATTATGTATGTTCTATAATGGCATTTAGAACAAATACATGAATTTTAGGATAAAAAAGTAATGTGCTACCCACCTTTGTGTTGAGATACACTTGGTGAATGTGTTTTTCCTCTACACCTTCCAATTTCAGACCCATTACACAAGACACCAATCAACCGATCAGTCACACAGTCAATTGTTGAGTCAATCAATAACTTAATCATGGGTTCAGAATATTGGAAATACTCTCGATGATTGCCGGTGAAATTGCTGATGTATTGAAAAAACATTAGTCTCTGCTTATCTCTTGAAATGATAAAGAAGAATTTATAAAACGTGGGATGCGTGTGGTACAGTGGGTTGAGCGTTGGTGTTCGGATCAGGGGATCACAGGTTCAAACCCCACTGCAGTCAGCATGTCGTTGTGTCCCTGGGTAAGACACTTCACCCCAAATTGCTCCTGTGGGGATTGCCCACAGTATTGAGTATGTAAGTCGCTTTGGATAAAAGCGTCTAACATGTGACATGTAAAAAAGTAATAATAATTTAAAAAAAAGCTTTATCGTCTCTTTTGTCCTGTGAACAATCCATTTCCTTAGAGTTATCTAGTGCTTTTTATTCGTTCTCACCTCTGCCCAAACTAGTCCACAGAGAATGACCAATTATAGGGCTTTCATATTCACACCACACAAGTATGGCCAGACATGTCAATTTCCTTGCAGCCTCTGGATGTACACGATGGTTCAGCGAGTCAATCGATACTCATCCTCACCTGCGCACTACTGTATCGCTTTCCCCTGAACTGTGATTGCAGTAGATTCACAAAACTGTTATTTTAAAGATTAATAAAACACCCCTCTCTCCAACACCTTATTGCTTTCTGTCTCTGCTTCACTCTCACCTTTTCTAATGCTTTCCACACTTTTCACACCCTAAGCCCACTATATTAGCTCTCCTTCCCATCCTCTTTTCTCCTCTCTCTCCCATTATCCTTTGTCTTTCACTTGCACCATCCATTTTTCTTTTCCCACACTGCTTTTTTGTTATCCTCCGGGTTTCCCAATCTTCTTCTTTCTCATGCTTTTTATTCCCCTTTCTATTTTCATTTAAATTTCATTCAATCCTCCATTACTTGCTTTTCTCCTCCTTGTATCCATCTGACATCTGTCCTTTACTTCCCGATCGGCATCCTCCCCTCCCCCACTAACGCCATGAGAAATACCAATAAGGACTGCTGCAGTTTGTAGCCGCTGCAACATGCACCACTGCCTCATATGCTCCTGCAAACTGCAAAGGTGCAGCAACACAACTGAGCTGGTCCACACTGCACAGAAAACCACTGACTTCACAGCGAACCCCGGCCTACGCGTGCAACACAGTGTGGGTTTGTGTAGGTGAGATTGTGGAAATGAAGAGTAAATCAAATTTTGGCAAATAACCACCTGCCAATGGGAGCCAAAAACAAAGGCCTGAAGATTGAATAGTGAGCTTGTGGGTGTATTAGTTTAGTGCAAGTTGTTGATGAAATGTGTTGAAATAAAATGAGGCTCATATTTAGAGATATAGAACCAGCACACACCACTCAGTTTATGCCACTGTTGTCCATCGACAAACCAACAAGGCTGACAGATTACTGCTGATGAGGCAGAATTTTGGGCCACGCTAAATTAATGCTTGAGAGCCAATAACTTAGAGCAATTTAGTGAACCCTTTGTTTTAACTTTCGTTATCTTCTTTTCAATAACGAGTAGTAGTGGACGTAACATATGACTAGGCAGATACCTAATGTAATGCTCTTTAAGTCTTCTATTCATTCATTGCTATTTGTTAATATCCTGCACATACCACTAAACTTGTTACATTTGTGTGTCTGTTAAGTAATTGAGTGTGAATGCGTAAGTAGTCTACTAGTCTGAAATGAATAGACTCACAACATCTTCTCTGTTCTCTCTCCTGTCTATTGTCTTATCTTAATTATGTTTTATAATCCAGTACTGTGCTGTAATTTCCTCTCACAGTATGCAGGTCTCCATGTCAGTCCGTCCGTTTAATCATTTCAGACAATATGTCAGACTTTGCTCCAGAGCACATGCACATTAAGTAATAAAAGCTTCCTACAGAGCAGCCTCTATCTCTATCCATCTATCTATGGCTGCTTTCTTACTTTCTGTGAGTCTGGCATGTCTCCTGAATACTTTACAGTAATATATTCTCACACACGTTTTGACAGGCACACTTAGACAAAATGTGTGACCTTGCTTGTGTCTTCTATTGGCCCTCTTTGCGTGTCCTTTGTTATCTTGATGCAACATTATTTGTGACAAAGCACTTTGTGACAAGTGCTTGATAAATAAAGGATACTTGATATGACTGCCCAGCAAATAATATGATGGGAGGGATACAAATACTTAAAGCGAGGCTACACCAGTGAACCATGATCAGGGAGGAGGGCAGGAGGAGAGAGGCTCGCGGACAGCATTATGCAATTTGACTGAAATATCATTGGAACACACTTGGAAATGAAATCAAGAGTCAATAATGTACACATGAAATGCATTCCGTGGTGGAGCACATGTTTTAAAAAAAATAGAAATGATATTGTCTGAGTTCGAGTATACCTAAACATTAACACTAGGTTTACAATGTGCTTTAAGAGCATATACTTGTTATGAGGTGTGCAACAGGTTTAAGTAATCAAATTACAGGATGAAAATGTGTTTTGTAACGTTGATGAATTCATTATTTACTCAGGCACTGTATAACCCTATTTCCAGCTATTTCTGCTTTTTCCGTTGCAGTGTTTTAATGAGATTGTATTGGGATTACTTATACTGCAAACATTCACTTTCACTATTATTTTGCTTTATGGATTTTAAAATAACTAGAATGAATCAAAGACCAGTTATTGTGCCAGTAGTTTTCGAAAAATCACAGATTATGACTGGTTTTTATTTAAGGACATAATATTACATTACAGTACTTGGGTAATTTCAGAATTATACTTCCAATGGAATGATGTAAATGGAGAGCAATTGATATACATTTTCCCTGCTAGTGTGTTTGTGAATGTGTGATGTTATGTTTTACCATGGTTACACAGAGCAGTGAACGAGTTAAAGATAGGTAGTGTGTATCGAAGAGACTGAAAAGGGTTTGAGACATCAATGAATATTTTAAGGAAGAGCGGGAGCTGTGGGAGGGAAGGCTGAACTAAAAGACAGTTGGGCTGCTGAGACAGAGAGATCATTTAATAGACGAGCAGAGCAAATGTGTTGAAGGAGAGACCGGAAAGCTGGAGGGATGGGAGATGAATGAATGGTGGACTAGTCTGGACTAAGCGATCGACAGAAGAACTGAAATTAATTTAGTAAGATGGATTAATGGACAAATAGAGGCTTTGTGCAATGTTCATAAAAAACCTTTCACCTCGACAGGGTTGTGAAATAATGGTGAGTGTTTTCGGTGTGTGTGTGTGTGTGTGTGTGTGTGGTTTCACAGAAGAATTAAATGCTTTATTCCATGGAATGCTCTTAACATCCTGACAGCAATGAATATTTTAAGTGCTTTGACAAAAAAAATTCATAAAAACATGTCATCTGTGGAAGCCGTAGTACTGTAAAAAGCATGACCAATCATTTTAGCCGGCCCGGCTAAAATAACTGGATGGCCTACCTGCCTGTCAGCCTTCCATCTGTGCACAAACTTATCTCGTGCCCTCATTGGTCATGTGCGCGTTCATGTGTGTTGGAGGAGGGGCTCTGTAAGGAAGAGGCAGATTTTTTCCGGTTGTGTATTTTCAAAGTCTAGCGCACTCGAGCTGGTTTCTCCAAAATTACCTACCCAACCTTTAAGGAGAGTCTTAATGTGCTTCATGTAAGCTCAAATGCAGGCACACAAAGGCAACAAGAACACAACAATTCTAAGTCCATAAGGTCTCTTAACACATTCAAGGTTTCCCTTTAGCATTACATTCAGACAACGATTAAGCGTGGAACGGAAGTGCCCAAAAAGAGCATAAAGGCCACCGGACTAGGTTTCAGGTTTACATTTCTTCTCACTATATATGCTACCTGTCACGGTTTGTGAAACAAGCAGGACCCAAATGCAGATATAAACTGAAAATTCCTTTATTTCAAGGCTATGATATATATATATATACACAATGACAAAACAGAACACTCACCGCAGAACTAGTCAGGGAACAAGACGAACCGACCAAGACAGACAGAAAACCCAGAACTTAAATACACACAAGACTACTCACACAACAAGACACAGGTGAGGAGGGAGGAGAAAACACAGGGGCCCAGGTGAACATAATCAGACAATTAGACACACCAGGGAAACTAATGACAAGAGGAAAAACACAGGGAAAATGACAAGACAATAACCCAAAGGAAAACATGACATGGAAAACAGCAAAAACACCCAAACCTACAAAACTATAAACGTGACATAACATGAGAATCGTGACACTACCATTTGGCTACTTCATCTACCAGAATGACATGGAGCTCCATTGCTATGGTGGTGATTGTCCACTGTATCTTTAATGCACATCATGCTTTATCTGACTAATTTGAGAAGGACACTGGCAGTGATTTAAAACAAGATATAAATTGGATTGAAGCTTGTCAGAGAGGAGCCGTGCTCCACTTACCTTCATCCAAATGACTTCCTGCTGCAGCTCAGCTCCCGCTTCTGTAATGACATAATGACTCAAACAGGAAAGGTCTCATCAAAAGATCAAATTAAAAAGGTAGTCTACTCTCCATAGGAGTGTGGTGCCTATGTGAATCCACTTGACTATTAAACATTCATTTCCTGTATTGAAGCCCTGTTCAATTTACAGTGATTATGTAAACTGAAAAAAACCCTTTCTGCTTAAAGAAGTAAACAAAATATACACACTGACCAGTCTGTTTGTTTGATGGTCTATTTTGGCACCTTGGTTCAATCAGAAAATATCATAAACACCTGGGCCCTGTTCTTAGTGGCCAACAACTCATCTATTTTGGTGAACAGATTCAATCCTAAAATTGCAGATTAACTTTTTTTAATTGCAGGCTTTTTGAAGACCTTGCATAATTATTACCAATTTGACACCAGGTCACAGCTTTCATCTGGCACATCAGTGCCAATGTTTTGCTCCCTCATCGTGTATGTCTTTCACTACTTCCTTTCCCGACATAGAATAACAATGTGCATTTAGAGGTTATTAACATTCTTCATGCATGATTGGCGTTAGGCTTTGATAAAGCACTAAAAACTACAAGAAATATTAAACTAATTGTTGAACACAGCATATTTTGTAATCTTTTGAAGGCCAATTAAATGGAAAGCACTATCCATGCTTGTGACGGAATGTATTTTCGTGATCTTTATTCCTGTTACTTCCATGCAATACCACGGAGCTCCATTGTTATCTCCGGTTTAATTAGAGATAGAAAAAAACTGAATAAATGAGGGACTTGCACTAATGAAGATGCTTTCTTACAGGTGCACTCTATGATGCCACTAAATGAACCTTCTATCAGGCTCTGCAGCTTGTTTACATGGCTAAGAAGGCCCAGTTGAGAAAAGGAACAACTCTTAAAAGACATCATCATGTGGACATGGATGGAAGGACTTTCAAGCACAATGAATCAGTACAGTTTTCAAATAGAAACATTACTATGGAAACCCCTATCAATAAATAGGTTTGGCAACATAGGCACTCATGCATTAATGCGACATATAAGTAAAAACAGAAGATACTCTGCCTCATCTGACTAGGAATGTCAATGAAGGATGTGATAACTTTGTGTCTGCAACAACAGTCTGCTCACAATTACATAGAGAAGACTATTTAGGACAGGTTAAACTAATTGCTGTCGCTGACATTTCAGACTCTCTGCCATAAATATACTGCCTGCCCCAGCTTCCAGGTTAGGAGACGGTTGTGTATAAAAAAAAACAATGTTGACTGTCAGTACAAAAATGAAAAGCAGTCCAAGTCTGGTATTTGGGTTACACATCCATTCATCTCAACTTCCTGCCTACATGGACTTTGTGAATAGAATGATGAAACAAAGCAATGAAAGGCACAGGGAACGCCTTGTACCCTAAAGTCCCAAATCCCAGAACAAGGACTCCCTCACAGATCCAGATCTCTGTTTAAATCTATCTGTTGCCAGTAAAAAGCTTGGGTCCAGGTTCACATCCTGTCTGCAGATCACACAACAAACACTGCAACAAAAGATAAACTATAATATATGTTGACAAAAATAAAGTATTACCCCAGAATTACCTTGAAACCAAACTCAGATATATCTTTTCTCTTTTATTAAGATAATACAATCTCTTTTATACGTTTTTATCCATGTGCTCCCAAAACAACATGTTTACTCTAGCTGGGTAATATTTCCAAAAAATCCAAATGAAATCCTGTGAAACTATGTGTATATATATAAACATGCTATAGTTCCTCTCTATGGCTAAACGTTTTTAGCTTGAGCCCCTGAGTTTTTTAAGTTATTCTTGGATTTTATTGATAACTTCTTTGGTTTGTACAGGCCGAACCTCTAGCTACAACTCTAACCTTTTAATCCGATATGAGTCTGCAAAGCCCCAGATACTCATGCAGTACTTTTATTTTGGCCGTGTCGGTTAAAAAGACCTATGGAAAGGCCCTATGGCTTTGTAAAGCTTAGACTATAAGTCAATGTCATCCTCCTAAATCTCCTCTCAAACCCCACCTGTATAATAAAGCCTTTCCGCAAATTGACCTGAGTGTTTTTATTTTGCCTCATTAAAAGAAGATAGTGGGACAACTTGCTTTAAAAGAGTGGAAAGTAGAGAGTGAGGAAAGACACAGGAGACATGAATAGGGCATCACACAGGAATAAGCAGAGAGGTGCACAGGCAGACGGAGAGGTAGACAAGCAGACAAAGAGATGGATGGGTGGATGGAGGATTGTTGAGGAGAGGAATAGAAAGTTCTGAATGCTTCTGCGGCAGGCTGTGCTGACGTGAAGAGTGTTCCCA
The DNA here is from genome assembly GCF_000735185.1 of Notothenia coriiceps. Taxonomy (NCBI): domain Eukaryota; kingdom Metazoa; phylum Chordata; class Actinopteri; order Perciformes; family Nototheniidae; genus Notothenia; species Notothenia coriiceps. The sequence continues at coordinate 231,519 of NW_011368650.1, read as the reverse complement.
AACACAGTTAGCAGCGACTGCAGACCCACTGCATTTCACACACACACACACACACACACACACACACACACACACACACACACACACACACACACACACACACACAGTGTGTGTGCAGGTGTTTGGGTGCATGCAGGTTGGTTTGTGTCACCATGCATTGATGCATTTTTACCCCCCTGTCATTTTTCTTTTTTTTTCAAATGTGCAATAGGACCTTCCCCAGGTGTGTGTGGCCATGTGTTTATGCACCAATGTGCTTTGTGTAAAGATGTGCACTTCTGTGAGTGTGTGTGTTTCCCTTCACAGGTTGGTCCTCTTCTATCCTCTCTATTCTCTCCACTCGGCGCTTCCTCATGGAGCTAGGTGCGTATCATTGGATCATGCTGCCTGCCACACTGTCCAATCGCATCTAGAGAGAGGCAGAGACAGAAAGAGAGAGAGAGAGGGAGAGCGAGAGATGGGGGAGGGAGGAGAAAGAAAGGAAGAGAGGGAGATTGATCATTTGAACGTCCTGGGCCTTGCAATCCTTGGAGTAACACTTACGTTAATACTAGACCCAACACGTATTTTATTTTCTATTCCACCCTTTCCCGGACTGAAGGCTTGGGTTTTTTTCGCTTGTTTTCTTTTTTGGGTTATTCCCACCCAGGAGACGTACCATCGCCACCAGCAGCAGCAGTAACGGCAGCAGCAGCAGAGGGATATCTCCCAATATCCCATCCCGGGCACGTCGGATAAGCTGCAGCAGCGAAAAACACGAGGTGAATATTGCGGTGGATGAGGACAGGAACATGGTCCGTGGAATTTCACACCTCTCATCCTGGCTGGGTACGTTACATCCTGCATTTTGTTATTTGATTTTTTTTTTACTGCAGCGCGGATGCAGGTTGAGGTTTTGCATTTGAGTGTGTGTGCGTATGTGTGTGTTTTGCCGTAGTCAGCTTCAGCGCCGATATACATTTATTCAGGATATTCTACGATACAAGCAGGCGTTTTATTTCCGACACCTTTCGCTTATGTATTCCCTGCCCTTTTCCTTCCTTTAATGATAATTAGAATTAGAATGCAGCTCGGCTTTTATCTGTTTTTCCTCTTGTAAAAACATATAAGGGGAGGATGGCAGGCGCACTTGCCTTGATAAATGGAGCGTTATTCATCAGCGTGTGTGTGATCACCACTGGAATGTTAACTAGCACCTTGGACAGCCGACACCAACACAGTCTAACATGGGAGGAGCGATAGTACTGATCACTTTGACACTATAATGTCTTTGATGCTTAGTACGGACGTGTGTGTGTGTGCGTGTGTGTGTGTGATTACACGGAAATTGATGTTGCTCTATGTGCGCGCGCGTGTGTATGTTAATATTCTGCCCTAAGGCCCACAGAGAGATAGCAGTGTGGGCTGGGGAGCAGCTGTGTGTTTGTGTCCTGTGTGTTGTGGTTCAATCTGTGTGTGTGTGTGTGTGTGTGTGTGTGTGTGTGTGTGTGTGTGTGTGTGTGTGTGTGTGTTTGAAAAAAAAACAAAGAAAGATACATAGAAAGGATAGTGTAGCATGTAGAGATTGAGGAAAGTTGTGTGTGAGCATCTTTTGGGAAAACAGAAAAGCCTGTGTGTATATTTTCAAGGGACATAAAGTAGGGGTATGTGCTTGCATAATGTGGGTTGATGGAGAAACAAAGTGGTGTGTGCATGCTTGGGGTTGTGGTGTGTGAGCCGGTGTGGTGTGGAGAGGGAGAGAGATAGAGTGTTCCACAGGCTTTCTACCTTTAATGCTACATGCAGGTCAGGAGCCCTTTGGTGTATTCCAGGGTTTAATTAAGCATATGACCGGTGACTCCTGCCATCCCCCAACCACCAACCGTAGTACTGGTGATCTTGTGAAACATTTTGTGTAAGTTGAGGATGTGGAACATATGTCCTGCGACTCATACCGGGATACACGCCACTCACAGCACACATATGCCCCTGTGCCGACACAGCAAGCCCTGACAGTCCTGGAACACCGAGTGACAGCTGAAGCGGACAACATCTCGTTTGGCCTATCTATCGCTCTCTCATGTCTTTATTTTTTAACGTAAATAGCAGCGAGGGTAGCACAGCCTATTTTTTTATATTGATGTGTAAGTTTTGCTGTGTGTGTGAGGTGTGGTGTGTGTGTGTGTTGTGACATTTTGAACTAGTTTGGACACTGTGAAATTATTCTAAATTGAAAGACCTAATTAAATCGTTCTCTCCTCTCTTTCCATTTCTCTGCCTCTCTGATCTCTCTTCATGAGGCAGTTTGGGCTTGTTTATTGGGGGGGTGACCGGAAAGGAGAGGGTGACCAGAAGAACAGTGATGCAACTGTTTTTTACATAACGAGAGACTCACACACGCACGCAACATACACACACACATGCGCACACATGCTCAAACGCCCATCCCAAGGCATACACACTCGCTTAAACACTTCCCACACATAAATACAACACACACAACTATTCAAGGGAACTCGCTACTGAAGTCCACCCGTCACACTCAGAGGCAAAG